>NC_092864.1:53616523-53659398 GCF_032062135.1 Pyxicephalus adspersus | reverse complement strand
ACATCTAAAGCAAATTTGCATGCCGGTTTACATCTCATCTATTTATATTTATATTCTGATCGTGACAATGACATAAAATTGAAGTAAACAACAGGAGGCTTTTTATTATTTGTGAAAAAGTATGGGAGTATTAATCTCTGCATACAACAAATGTCAAAGAAAACAAAACAATAATATAGCTCATTTTAAAGTGTATCCATAAGCAAAACTGTATTTTATAGTTTTGGATAGACTGGGGAAGGATTACAACTATAGTCATATTTTTTGTCATTCAAGGATCCATTGTCATGCCTGTCTGAAGAGAAAACATTGTTCCTAGGACAGGAAGTAAGAGAAAATCTTCTCTGAAAGCAAAGGAGAATGATAAAACCTTTATCTGCTTTTTATTGTTCTCAGTTTTCTGTACGTTTTCCCCCACATCCTGTCCGGTACAACAATGTCTCTTAGAACAGAAATTTTTGTAATGGATCCTGGAATGACATGGGTTTAAGTCTTTTCCCTTTCTAGAAAAAAACGAAATAAAATGTTTTGCTCATAGATACACTATAAGACATGCAAGTAGCAATAGAATATCCATAATGTGTACCTGGTTTAGAGGCTTTTATTGGCACAGTTAATTCCTCCTATAAATTCCATGTTTAGCAGAATAGGTCTTGGAAATTCAAAAACATAGTCATGCCTGAAGAGCCAAATAGAAGTCTGGCTGTAAAGGTCCATAGTTGTAACTTGCCTGTGGAGATATTCTGATGCTAGTTGGGCGAAAGAGCATAGAAAACACGGTACATGATCAGCTCAACAAATGATAACAGAAAGTTCTTCACTCTTTCATTGAAGTTCATATGGTCAGTGTATGAAGTTAGGAATCCTGGCATATAGGAAGGTGTGCTGGGAACCTGGGTTGCTTCCAGGTCTGCCTCAAAAAAAAACCCTCTAAAGAAGAACACAGCTAATATCACTCCACATGGGAATACTGGATCAATCAGCATATCCTTCACATCTTTTCACATCCTGCTATATAAAACTTTGTCATATTCATCAATCTGTCATACATTAGCACTGCATTCTGCAAAGCGGTCCTCTCTTCAAATACCTCTTTGGTAGATTCTTTTATCATGGATTCAATGTGATCTTCAGGGTATGGAACAGAAAAAGTTCTCACTGTAAATTGGTCTAAATTCTTAAACTGCATACCAAATTCAGGAACAACCACAACAATTTCATGACCTCTGTGGGACAGCTTTTCCACCACTGTTTGCATACTAAGCCAATGACTTCCATCTTGTGCTACAATTAGTAGTTTCCCACCTTTATTCAGTCCAAATGTTTTCAACAATAGAACAAATCTAAGAATCTTGCCACAGAATGCCAGAGTACTCATGTCTGTATCAGAATAACCATGAGATTTATTCAGCTCTACATACACAGATTTTATACCTATTATTCTGATTCCTTAACAGTTAGCATCCCCTTTGCTATTTAGATAACTTTTTTAGGTAGTTTTACAATATCTGACAGTCTTGGAGTTGGAAATCAAATAACTAAGTTTCTCCAGATGCACTGATACAAATTTGGGGAAATTTGCTGACAAGAGAAAACATATTTAAAGTCTGTTTCTGATTACATTTCCGTTTATAAACAGACACAGAAAAGTATTGTGATAAAAAAGACAATTTATCCAAGTGAATTAATAAATAGCACATTTTTTATAGCTCATTGTTTCCTTTTGTTTCTGACATTTGTCTAAGAGTAGACATGAGCATAAATACAAATTTTTGAGGAAGTATGTGGTTTTGGGTCACTGGAGCATAAAAGTCAGTAAAGCACAAGGGGCACTGGACCACGAGGGTCACTGGAGTACAGAGAGTTAAGGTGCGTACACACTTCCAATTTTTATCGTTCAAAACGAACGACGAACGATCGATTGGGCAAAAATCGTTCGTAAAAAAAAGTAACCAACGACGCCGACGAACGAGGAAAGTCGTTGGAAACGAACGACCGGACCGGCGGATCGGATTGGACGACGATCGTTGAACATCGTTCGTGTGTACGATCGTTCGTTGATCGTCCATGGTCTGAGCATGCGTACTAAACGAACGTTCGTTCACTTTCCTGTCGTGCACATAGTTCCTCTATCGCTCAAACGATCGTATCTATTGTGTGTACAATATCTACGAACGATCGTGTCGTTATCTCTATGTGCAGGATCGGTGCTATACGATCGTTCATAGATATCGTGCAGGATCGTTCGTCGTTCGTTTTCCAACGATAATAATTGGAAGTGTGTACGTAGCTTTACTTGAACACAGGGTCAATGAAGTACAGAAGATGATTGGAGTTCAGGGTCACTGGAGTAAAAAGGGTCACTGCACTACACAGGGTCACTGGAACCTAAAGGATCTTCAAACTACACCCACTACTCCTTCTTTGATTGGTTGCTTGACCACCCAAACAGATCATGGGAGCGTTTATACTGACTCAGGGCACTGCAATGGATTCTGGGAGTAGTGTGACTGCTACTCTTTACAAAAAAACTCTGTTTTCACCACGAACAAGTTTGTCAAAATATGTTTGCACACAGACAACACTAAAACATTTGAAGAGGTGTTACCATTTACTTTTTTTACTCCAGGCTGGGCATGCTGGTTGGTAAATCTATTCCTGTTTTTACTGATAACAAATAACACAACGGTTATAAAACTAGTTGCATTAACATTAAATCACAGTAAAAAGCAATGTACCTACTTGAGTCAAAGGCTTTCTTCTAACACAGTTGATTCCGCCTATAAAGACCATGTTTGGCATAACAGGTCTAGGAAATTCAAATATAAAGTCATATCTTAAAAGCCAAATGGAAGCTCTGCTGAAAAGATCCATAACTGTGACTTCTTTTTGCAAGTAATTTGAAGCTAAATGAGCATAAGGAGCATAGAATATGCGGCTTACAATCTGCTCAACATAACTTATTATAAAGTTTTTCACTCTCTGACTAAATTCCATATGGTCTGTGTACATAGTGAAGAATCTGGGAACATAGGATGCTGGAGTTGGAGACTGTGATGCTTCCAAGTCTGCACCAAAGAAGGCCCCTCTTATAAAAGATACAGAAGGTATTGAAAGATGTTCAGCAATTATTTCTCCACATGGGTAGACAGGATCATTCAACATAGCATCAAACTTGTAGTCTTCCAAATATTTAATGAGAGAGTCATTTTGCAGCAAACTCTCACACTGACCAACAACAAAACTGGTTATATTTACTATTCTATCATACATAAACATTACATCCTGTAGGACAGGGCGGAATGTAAATACATCATGACCAGTCTTCTTCACTATGGATTCCATGAACTCTTTGCTGTAAGGCACAGAAAATGTTCTCACTGTGACATTATTGATCTTCTTCATCTGAATATGTACTTCTGGGACTACCATAACAACTTGGTGACCTCTTTGGGACAACTTCTCCACCACGCTACTCATGGCAAGCCAAGGACTTCCATCTTGTGGTATAACAAGCAATTTGCGACTTTCAGTTAGTATAAGTGATGTTGAAAAAAGAAGAATTCCAATAGCACTGAAGCACAAGCCGTAGGTCCCCATTGCTAGGTTTGGAGGTTTCACAGAATGAAAGATATAGTAGCCAGAGTTGCACTCCTTTTCAGAAGTGAACTCTGATCATCAAGCACACATTGTATGGCATAAAAAAATCAAAAGCACAGCAAATGACCTCGAGACTTAGATAACAAAATACTGAGTAAATATTAATGTTTGAGCAATTTGTGCACAAAGAGCAATGACGCACAGAAGTGAGGATGTGCAGAATGAGTGGGGAAAGACAGTGGTAAGGATTGCCTGAAACAGCGTAAGAAAGTGTATCTACGGCCATAATGTATTAGATACAGTAGTGTGGAAAACATTTTAGGATTGGCCTGTCTAGCTGGAGCAGGAATGGTGAGGCTTTCTGAATATTCCACTAGACAGTTAATCTTTTTTAGCAAGTCAAATACAAAAAACATGGAAAACTGAATACATTGCTTGTGGATGTACAGGTGGATTTGTGTAAAATGTCTGGTCTGTGCCATTGTGAACATCTTGTGTTCATTGTGTTGCACATTATAATGTAACAAGGAGGTTAGGTCAAAATGAACCAGCAATGGTCAACTATTTCCTAGGCTGAGATCAGTGTAAAATTGTTATCTCCAGATATCATACAATTGAGTGCTGACACTGACAATTTCTGTATACTCATAAGGAAATGGCATCTTGTCCTTGTCTGGCTCTTCCCAGTTGTGGGAGTTTTGTGTCATTCTTTAACCCCTCCTGACACTTGTAGTCCCACAAATACTTCCATCTTGTTACACTGGCAGCAGCACAGCTCTATCTATGTGATCTAAGCACAGAAAGGGGAATATCAGGAAAGTGTATAAAAATGCAGAGGAGTGATAGACTGTGTGCAGACAGAAAAGGTGGAATATTTGCAACTTTGTTACATTTTTTGTGGGCTAAAACAAATGTACTGATAAATCTTGTTGGATTTGATAGTGCACTCATATTTGAAGGCAATTAAAGAATGTATGGGATTCTGCTTCCCCTCCATTATACCTGAACATTCCCTGAAGTCTCTTCACTTCTCAAACTGATTCATTACATAGTGATCATTGTCAGAGCAACCAACTTGCAGGATTTTTTGGCTTATTTAGATGGTTTTGGGCTGCACTAAAGATAACATATGGTGGACACAGAAAATGCATGTTGACAGCTTTCAGTTCATATGATTTTCTGGCTTCCCATGAGTTCTCCCAGTTTATTTGTAGCATGTTTTTTTTTATCACATATAACAATTTAATAGCTAAATTCATACAAAAAGAAATATTTTTGCAAAGAATACTTTAGGACCACAACATTGTAAATTACACATTCTGTATGGTGAATAGCACTAACTGCAATTAGACTATTGAGCTTTAACTGACTTGCTTGTAAAACCAAGACTAGAAAACTGAAGTTTACTCACCAGGTCCTCTCCATGTTTCTTTGGACAGCTGTGTCCACCAATGAAAAACATATTTGGCATCAAAGGTTTAACAGTTTCCACAATAAAATCATATTTGTAAAACCAAACTTCAGCCTGACTAAAGAGTTCAAGTAACTGTACTTCTTTATGTAGGAACTGGGAAGCCAGTCTGGTGTATTCAGTCTCAATTTGCCGGCAGGCTAAATGCTCTAAAGTGTGAAAAAGAACTTCCCTCACTCTGTGCAAAAAAAAACCCTGATCAGTCCCTGGTTCAATGTAATCTGAATATGGGCACGTTACAGCCTGCCTATCCCAGCCACAGGGAAGTGAGGGCAAAAAATAAATGGATGGGAGATGGAGCAGTTTTACAAGGATAGGCCCACAAGGAAAAAAAGGATCCATGATAGCAACATGAAAGTGACTTCTTTCCAAGAAACTAAGCAACTCCTGGTCAGCCAGGAGATCCAAACAAGTACGAGATAAAATTGATGCAGTATACTTCATCCTCTTATATTCTGTGCTAATAGCACTTAGCAAATTGTCCATCAGAGACTGGCTTGTTACAGGTTTCAGATCTATACTAAACCTGTACTTGAAGAGAGGGGCGTTGTACATCTTCACTGTTATTCCCTTAAAGGAGTCCATGTTCATCATGTTCCTAGGTACCACCAACACTATCTCATGTCCTTTTTGTTGGATTTTATGGACCATAGTGCGCATTTCAAGCCAAGTGTCGATATCCTGAGCGATTACCAGTACATTTCCACTCTCTACCAAAGTGGGAAGACCAAGATTAACAACAATCCAGAGGAAAGTCAGTGAAAGAAAAATCTTTGCCATGTCTGAACAGTCTGAACTGTCTGCCAACAGACCTCAGAGAACTATAAGAAAGTTGTTTGGTATATATTTGGATTTAAGTGAGTCAAATAATATAAATAGTCTGCGTCTATAATACGTCCTGAACACTCCCTTCTATAACAACAATTTATCAGCTTTTTCAAACATGAGATAACTGAAGTATAGTAACCGATAAAATAAAAATCCCTGCTGTCTTAGCACATGTTAAAATGTTTATTGCAGCACAATAATATGCCTTTTTAACACACAATTAATGCACAAGAAAATTTGTGAATGAGGTGTTACCCTGTTTCATGACCATCATCAGGGGATGGGGTGGTGCAAGGGGTACTTTAATACTTGGCCCTGTCAAAACAGTAGACTGTGCCCAGCAAGTTTGGTGTTCTCCCTATGCAGATGGGGGATTGTAATATCACAGTAGAGAGAGATGTCAATGAGCCTGGGCAGCCTGTCAGCTCTGCTCAGTGGGGAGGTGTATACATTGTTTCTTTTTACTTATTCTGTATCTTTTTCTTTCTAAACCTCTGAGCAGAACAAAGAGCTACTGAAAGTTTACCAACCTTTATATCTGGGGTGCCCACACTTTTTTGTCTTGCAAGCTATTTTTAAAATGACAAAATGTCTACCACCAATAAAAAGTTGCACTTAATAACTCCTGTGCAATGTAGAGTTTATTTTGAAGGGAAGGGCTCCGGCATCTACTTGTGTTGCCTTTGCGATCTACTGAGGGTGTTCAATCAGACTTTTTCCACCTGTTATATTTTGCTCCCTGAAAAAAATTACTTGGAGGGAGTTTTTGGTTAAAATTAGGCAGAACTCTGAAATTTTAGCACCAGAGTTGGCAAAATCTAATAGACCAGTGTCTATCTCCTCTTCATGCAGCCCTAGTCAGTACTTTTTTTTGATTAGTTGCAATAGGTTGTTCTAATTACAAGACCACTAAAACAAATTCTGATAACTGTATAAATGTCAAAAAGATAATAAATACTAAGGTCAGGCTCCAATCGCACTTGGCTCTCTTGCTGGCTAGTCATACCCTCTACCTGCACATGTCTTCCTTTCTGGCCCACCTTTGTGCTTGGTTTATTTGCTGTTTAGCCCAATCTCAAGACATGTGTCTCCCTTGCTGGTTTAGCTCAGACCCTTCATTTGCTCCCGGCTACCCAAGGTGCTGAATCTGGGCTAGTCAGCAAGGTGGAAGTGAGAGGGTTTGTTTAGCCATTAGGAGAGCCATGTGTAAGTGGAGGATCTAGTTAGCCAGCATTGGAAGCCATCTGCAAGAAGAGCCCAATCCTCTGTTTGCACCTGTCTTCCTTTGTGGTTAATGAAAACATTTTCAACTGGCTTCTTTTCTGGTGAGCCCAGGTCCAGTGACTTGAACTTTACAATGATGAGACTGCGCATGCGTGATATCGGCAATTTCTTTCCCTTTTGGCGAAAGGGCTCCTTCTGCGCCTGCCTGAGATGCTTGGGCATGCGCAGAAGGAGCTGCCAGGAGCCTCCCGGGATGCATGACATAGGTGTCCACAGGAGGCTCTGCGCTCCCATTCATTCTCCATCACCCAGAGGATTTAAGGGGGCGGTGCTGAACCCTTTTATTTAAAAAAAAAAGGTGTTGCACCCTAAAAAACTGAATTTTTACCTTACAAAAAAGGGTTCGGTACCCTTTTATGTGAAGTGAAATTTCTTAGTTTAGGTACGATTTATATGCATTCACCAAGCAAATTGATTAACTGAATTATCCCTTGCAAGATGATATTTTCCTTTAGTGAGTGAACATCCTACATTCCTTTACTAAATCACACTCTTTAAGTCACTGGCCTAAAACAATTTTACAGAACCAGCAAGTCATAAAAAGCATTGATCTACTTACTACTGAAATTAATAAAAATAAAAGTAAAGTCAGCATTACAGCCATTCAACCAGCATTTTCAGGAGTACTTTAGCAGTTTAGGACACACCATTTATATTATTTTATTTTATCATTTTCTAGTGTCTTTTTCAGCTCTTTATTCCAATGACCTTACATATGCTGGTCAGCATGCCCCTTCTGTCATATTGCACAGACATGGGTTGCCAAATAGAGCAAGAGGTACTAGCGTGAGATGATTTTTTTCTGTGATGCTGCCTTCTGATTGACAGAATCAGAAACCTCATTCTGTGAATTTTCTTTTATCCATCAAAACAATCTTTTTATACATATTCTTTTGATGTGTTTTAAATAAACAACAGGAATGGACTAAGGTAAAGAAGAAAACCCAAATCCTCATGAATGCCAACAAAATTATTGTTAATAAACTCATTCACATTTATAAAACATTTATTGAAAAGGGGAAGAAATAATGTTCCATGGGCTTAGTCTTTTTTTCCATATTTACAGCTTATTTAGAATTGGTGTTGATTGGTCACTTGCACTTAAATATTCTCTTGTACATTATTGTTGGTCAACAGTGGATGGCATGTGTATTCATGCAAAGTTTGCAACAAGCTCTGAAAATGTCTTGGAGGGCAGAAGTTTGTTGTAAATTTCACATGAAAACACAGCACCATCTATTAGTGTTACCTGAGTATAAACCAATATTCTTTTTTAATGCCAGTGTCAAGTAAAAAAAACTTTGGATTATACATATTCAGTTTATCCAGTTCATTACCCTTAACTTTTCACATGTAAGTGTAATGATAGGTGCCCATAGGCATTGATTTCCTGTATATAATGCAAGATTTTAAGCAATTCATAGTTCAATAAAATCTAATTGAAGAAGTTCATACGGTAATTCATAAGCTGTATTTAACATACTTTACATTTGCTTTGTGTATTTTTTTTTTTTAATACTATGTCCATTAATCTAATAATTTCAACCGATCCAAGCCGAGCGGGTACGAAGCTTACAGTGAGCTATGTTTATTAGTTTTGATTATTAAAAATTATTTTAAAATTGGGATAATAGTAGGATTTTTTTCTAATCCGGACTAAACGAACCTGATTAAGAGCCTTTCTTTGAACACAGTTGATTCCCCCTATGAAGACCATATTGGGCATCACCGGTTTTGGATAATCAAAAGCAAAGTCAAGTCTCATTAGCCAAATGGCTGCATGGCCTAAAATTTCCTGCAAATCAACCTCCTTCTGGAGGAACTCTGTGGCCAATTGCTGGTATGGAACATAAAGTAAATCACACAAAAAAATAGAAGCTACTTCAAAAAACAAATTTTGTAGTCTTTGAGGGAAAGTCATATGATCAGAAAGGCCTGATAACATCCGTGGTACATAAGACAGAGGTATTGGACACTGAGAAGACTTGGCATCTATATGACAGGGTATGCTACGTAAAAAATACACAGAAGGTATTGCTAGATGTTCTGCAAGGATCTGGCCACATGGAAGCATGGGATCTGTAAAAACAACATCAAAAGTGGTATTTTCCAAGGTATGTATTAAGTCTTTGTTGTTCAGTAATCTAACACAAGTATCAAACATCAGACTGGCTCCTTCTTTCATTTTCTCATGGACCTTCAGAATCTTCTGTAGAAAAGGTCTTTCCGTGAAAATTTCTGCTGCAAAAGATTTAAAATGGCTTTGCAGCTGTTCACGGGTATATGACACTGGGTAAGTCTTGATGTCATAGCCTTCAGAGGATTGAACATGAATATTAAAATCCGGTGCCACTACAAAGATCTGGTGTCCTTTTTGCCTCAATAAATCCACAACTGCGCGCATGCTAAGCCAATGGCTGCCATCAACAGGTACTACAAGCACATTGCCAGGCTCAACAAAGGTTACATAACCAAAAGAAAAAAATATAAGGACAGCCGTGACTTGTACATACTGAAACATTTTCATCATGTCTCATAAAAGAAGCTTATCTGTAAGCTGCTTTTAAACATTTGTTATTTAATATTTAACAGTCTTTGCTACGTCACAATGTAATAAACCTGGACATTGAGTTCACCTGCATGTTTGTATTGGTTATAAAGGGCAAAATGCAGAGTTTTTGTATATTACATATACTGCCTGGGACCTCAAAGACTTTTGTTGTATGGTATTTACTATTTACATTGACATAAACTATGTTTGATCTCTACAAACTGTTTAGCCCTATAGTGAACCTAAAAGTGTTATTAATAAATTAGATATAAAAACAAACACAAATTTCTAATAAACTAATTTTGTAAATGTGCTTTACTTTACTAGAACTGCTTTTGAATCTAATACTTTCTGTGGACACGATATATAATACAATGATTACACAGCTGGCCCTATGAAGGAATTGGTCTCAAACACACACTAATCCTTCATTGATTGAAAAAAAAAAAGTTATCCAAAAAGTAAAGTTCATGTTTTTGATTTTTCTAAAAGGGTTATACACATAAACTTCAGAAATGTTCTAATGTGTCTATTTGTCTGTGCATTTACAAACATATCCTGTTTGTTTAAATTTAAGAGTCTGCAAAAATCTTATCAAAACAGAAATAGGTACTTAAAAGTAAATGCTCACTGTACAGAGGTTTCTGAATAATATTGAAAAGTCTGCACTATAATAAAATATTTGGTTTTTAATTGTTAAGAATATTTTAGCATGGGGTTACAAATAATAAATAAAAATAAATACAAATTGTCAGACTTTGATGGATTCAATTGTAATATCTGTTATGGTATTACTGTGCTCTGTATCTTATCAAGATATTGCTCAAATTCAACTCTACATAGATAAGTATATCAGTTACAGAAATTACTCTCTCTCTCTCTCTAAATTTATATATATATAAAGTTATAAAAATAAATGAGTTGCCAAAACCATCTGCTAGTTTTCTACTGACTTATTAATATAAATAATGACTAACATTGTGTGCTTTTTGATTACTATGCAAGAACACTTCACTTCATTGTTAAACTAAACCTGTAAAAATGCTGATTTGTACTTGTTAGGCAATTTTGTCTCTCTGGGTTTATAGTTCATGAATATCTACCAAATAGATAAAAGGAGATGGGAGATATTTGATGATTAATATATTTTCCTGTAATAGGTTATTTATTATTTTGACTGCAATATTTGTATTAGTTGACCTGTTCTAGGTTATAGTATTTTTAATAAGGATTATTATGAGTGAATTATTTGACAGTAAATTCTGTCTTAAAAAATATATTTTATTTGAAAAATACATTTGTGTTAAGTGCCAGATAATAACAAACAGTGCAAGGGCTGAACACAGTTGCCTATAGCCACTATCCACTATCCTTATTTATGTGGCAGTATCCATGGGCAAAAACAAACAAAAGCCTTTTCACAAAGGTTCTAAGGATACAAACATCAATGCATAAAAGAGGTCAAACCATGCATGCATATCCAATTACCCCTATTTCATCAACATGCAAATAAAATTATTCAATAAGCCTCAAGTTCATGGTAGGAAGCCATAGCAAATCGCCTAGTCTAAATTCGGGACTGGCTCTTCCCCTCTTTTCAACCCCTCTTTATTTTACTCACCTGACCCTGAGCCAGACAAGACCTAATTTGTTTCAGGACATCAATGATAAAAGCTACTTGATCATGTACACCAGGGACCAAAGGGAAATGCTGTAGGGTGGAATCCATGGTTCGCAAAAAATGGGGACTGGGAGGTAGCCGAATGTGTGGCATTGTTATAGGCAAACTCTGCCATAAGGAGAATACAGGCCCAATTATCCTGCAAGGCAGATAAGAAACAAGGAATCTACTTCTCCAGAGTCTGGTTAGTTGTCTTAATCTGGATGTTGTTCTGGGGATGATAACCAGAAGAAAGTGAGGGGTGGATCTGAAGCTTCTTGCAGAGTTCTTGCAAAAAATTTCAAGGTATACTGTACCCCTCTATCACATACCATGTCTTCCAGGATTCCATGAAGTCTGACTATTTGTTTTCAAAAACACCTAAGCTGTTGCTGTGGCTGAAGGTGCCCTCCACATTGGGATGGAATTAGCTATTTAGTAAGTCTGACAGCCACTACAAAATTTAAATATAGAAGTCGGAAGGTCAACAATAGAGATCATTGACAACATGCTCCAGGTGCAGGTTGGAATGGGCAAAGGCCTAAGTAACCCTCAGGGTCTAGGTCTATTGTTCTTGGAGCAGGCACAGGTGGGGCATGAAGAAACATGTGCCCTGCAATTTTTAGAGAGCTTGGGCAACCAAAAGATTCTCTGTAACAGGTCCAGGGTTTTAAAGACTCCAAAGTGACCTGCCAGAGGCTTGCCATGGCAGGACTCAAGAAAAGAGAGTTGGAGTGTCTCAGGAACAAAGACCTTCCCTACATGAATCCACAGACCATCTGCCCTTTGGAAGTCAGGGTTGGGGTCCGACTGGATCATTAGAAACTTCTTCACAGTCAGAACAGTTTTGGGAGAAGTGTGTGGGGGTGGGGGGGTGGGAGAGGGTGTTTGATCCTTAGGGAAAATATAGGATAAGGCTTTGGCCTTGAAATTTTTGGCTCTGGCATGGAACAGTACATTGAAATCAAAGCGATAAAACAAACGACAAAACTGCCGACAATAATCAGGGGGGAAAGACACCTCTCCAGTGGACCAATTGACACATAGGTTAAGGGCCTGTAGCCATGGTATGCCCAGAATAATGGGAAAGAGTGGAGAGGGTAAGAAACCAAAAACTTCCTGATGGTCAGGGTAGATAGTGGTAATTGGAAGGTAGGTCACCAAGGTCACTTGCCCAGATTTAAATGAAAACTCGTCAGCGAGGCGTGAAGTATTGAGAATAAAAGAACCAAAGAGGATGGAGCTCTGGTAACTGGTGGTGAGGAATCTGACTGACCCTTACCTGCTGGCTTCACGGGACATGATCCCTCTTCTGGCAGGTAACACGGGGTCACCCGGAGCATGGAGTCTAAGCGGCACCTGGTCCTTACTGAAGCACCCCACAAGGGGCAATGGGACAGTAATCCTGTTTAAGGAGCTGGTGCAAAGTCACATCACCAATTATACAGAGCTTCCTGAAAACATGTGGTGGTAATTCCCACAAGCCAGAAAAAAAGGTGGGCTCTATATGACTTGTTGCAGCATATAATGCAAACTTTGAAAACCTTATAGTGTGCAATGAACGCAGAGTAAATATTTTCAGTACAGAAAAATGACCTCTCTGTGCAAGTTGTGTAGGTCAATTGTACTGATTTATTTTGTTTTTTTTTGTTTTTCAATGTATCCTTTTTGACATTAGGGGTTTTTATTTAAAAATGATTCCCCCATCAATTTGTCTGAAATTCACTGACAGATGGTCGTTTCTCTCTAGGGGTATCCTTCCTAATAATGACTTATTCTGCTACCTAGTGTCCAATCTCAAAGTGCACAGCTGTCACAATAGGAAATGCTATCTGTATGCAAAAATGATGAACAAATCTAGAGCAAACTGACAGGGGAACAATTTGTGAATAGTGCCCTAAGTCATCCATGTTTAGCCATTATATTTTTCATATGTTTTATACTGTCAAAGTTCTTAGTGAATAATTAAGGCACTTACAATAGTCTTGGTATATGTGTAGAAGAAATGCCTAAATCTTCTGCTACACAAAAAACACAAACCAATTTAGGATCAGTAAGTAGTGCATCAATTTTATTACTCAAAGCTTTCAAGGTTACAGATTATCCATCTGTTGCTTAGCAGGCTCCCACAAGTTTTGTGGAACAGTGAAATCATTTTTAGTATTTCCTCAAGCATTTATTAGGCAACACAAGGGAATAGAAGATCAACAGTGCTTTCTTCTAAACATTTGTAAGTGGGCCTTTACATCTTCATTTTGATCAGACACAGAGTAAACCATGTAAAATTCAGATTCCCCTATTGATGAGGTATTTTGAAGGCATCACCACCACAATCTAACACCCCTTCTGTGCCAATTTTTCCCCCACTTACTCAGCCAGCGACTACCAGCTATAAGGTTCCCATTATCAGGCAGGTTTAAAATTCGCAAACAGAAACACCAGCTGTATTTATAAAAGTACAATAATTCCTGGTTGTAAACCTTTAAAGACTCAGTTGCTTTGAATGTTACTACAATTAATTTGAATTTATCTGCATGTATCTACCAGTCTTGCATAAAACCTCACCCTCTCAATGAACTCTGATCTAGTTAACATCTATGAACTCCTGCAACTGAGAGTTTGTGTACTTTGCAGGAATAAATAAAACAGTATTTTGAACAACTATGTACATCTGTAAACTAATACAAATATACTGAACATAAACAATGAACAACCCAATACAGTTGATCCTACTTTTGTTAATAGGTATGTAATTGCATTTTATATATTTGCATATGCATACTATATAATTGCATTATATACGGTATATACAGTATATAAACTGAAACATGGTTTTGTTTAAAACACAAGTATGGAAATTGTGCAAAATGTGCAAATGTTGTTCTATTAGAAGGACATTTTTATTTAAAGTAGAGCTTGCAGTGAAACATAGTTGACCAATATCTAATATTTTTAACTTTTTTGTCCATTAGTCAAATAACCTACCACTATTTGTAATACATTGTTACTGCATTCTGTCTTAGTGTCTCAATTTCTGACATGATAAGTCTATCTTAAAATAAAATAATATTAATATATAGATACTGCATGTGATAAGAACTGCTTTCTACTTTACATGAGGTTGCTTTGTTATCAAAAAGATGACCAGTTTAGTGGACACAGAGGAATCAGTACCCGGTGGAGAAATATACCAGATAATTATAAGTGTGCTGAAAAATTTTACCAAATAATTATTCAATGTTTCCTTATTCAGTTAAAAAAAGAAAATCTTTATGCCGCACAAGTATTGAGTAAAACGCTGAACAAAATACAATATTCAATCAACAGGAAACTGATAATGGTTGCTGTAAAGCTACATACACACTTCCAATTATTATCGTTGGAAAACGAACGACGAAAGATCCTGCACGATATCTACGAACGATCGTATAGCACCGATCCTGCACATAGAGNTAACGACACGNTCGTTCGTAGATATTGTACACACAATAGATACGATCGTTTGAGCGATAGAGGAACTATGTGCACGACAGGAAAGTGAACGGACGTTCGTTCATCACGCATGCTCTGAACATGGACGATCAACGAACGACCGTAGACACGAACGATGTTCAACGATCGTCGTCCAATCCGATCCGTCGGTCCGGTCGTTCATTTCCAGCGACTTTCCTCGTTCGTCGGCGTCGTTGGTTACTTTCTAACGAACGATTTTTTGCCCGATCGATCGTTCGTCGTTCGATTGGAACGATAAAAATTGGAAGTGTGTACGCACCTTTAGGAAACAATAAGCATGATTTACGAAAAGTTCTTAGGATGTTCACCCAATAAAATGAATTTTCACTCTGCAATTGATAATTCATTTAGCTTAGCAATGTGGTGAAAATTTACTAAAGAATTGAATCACATGCAAGGAAATGTAAAAAAGTCACTTTGTTTGCACATTGTGCAATAGTGAATTACATAGAGATGATCCACTTTACTAAGTGCTTAATCTTTAGTAAATCCAACCCAAAATTATATATAAAAAAAAAACAATAAGAACATCTTACTTTTGACATACTTACTTTTGGCAGACCTTTCCCTTCCTTGTAATGCACTCCTCCAATGAATACCATGTTGGGCATTATGGGCCTTGGATAATCAAAAGCAAAGTCATATCTTAAAAGCCACACAGAAGTTTTACTTAGAAGTTGCTCAGCAGTGACATCTCTTTTAAGGATCTTTGATGCCAATTGCAAAAAGTCTTCATACATAGGTCCGCAATACTTTGGTTCAAGTGCATGGACCATGACATTTTTTACACGTTCCAAAAATGTCATCTTGTCTTCATTCTTAGTGAACAATCTAGGTACATAGGAGTATGGAGTTTCACCCTGTGCACTTACATAGTCGAGAAAACAGGGCATCCCTCTTAAAAAATTTACAAAGGGTAGGTCAAGATGTTCTGCTAGTATTACTCCACATAGAACAAATGAATCAGTAAGTACAGCATCATACTTTTCTTCCTGAAGTTCACGTATTAAGTCTTCATTGAGTAACAGTCTCTCACAAATGTTATAGAACATCTTAATTATAACCATCATACTGTTAAACATTGCAACACCAGTCCCAGGGAAATAATTAGGAGCTGTAAAATGTTCACTGGCCATTTTGTGCATTGCTTCCTCAATCTCTTCATTGGTATATGGGACAGGGAATGTCTTTATATTGTATAATTCAGATCTTCTTATTGTCAAGCTGCTCTCTGGCATTACCACCACAACATGATGTCCAAGTTGACCCAGCTTCACTACCAATGGTTGCATGCTAAGCCAGTGACTTCCATCCATAGGAACCACAAGCAGCTTACCCCCATCGCCTTGACTAATAGCACCAAAAAGGAACAAAAGGACAGCAAGGCTAAACGGTAACATCTCTACAGATGATCAGACAGATGCAGAACACTCTTTTTATGTTAGTAACCTCATGTTAGTAACCTTGATGACCTTTATCTTTTAGAGGAACTTGGAATTTTGTCAGGAATGGGTTAGTGGTTAACCTTCTGTTTAATTTGTGACTTTTAAATATTTAAATCCAAAATTTAGGCAGCTAATTAACTATGCGTCTAGGTCTGGAACTGATGAAACTTACCTACAGTCTTGCTTCATGCAGACATACTTAATGCTCACTCTGCCTTTCTCTTAGATACCAAACGTACATGAACAAGACTTAATACCTTTCATACATATTCAAATACCTTATTTTGTAGTTTTCAATTTCAATTTAATTTTTGTGATCAACCTTATTCTTTAAAAGTATTTCTGATCTCTGTGTATAGTGTATACAAAACAAACATGCCATTGGAGAAATTTTTTTACTTTCTGACAGGGTCATAAATATCCCCTACTCTATCGCAAACTGAAAAAATACAAATGTATACATTGTAGAGTATGGTAGTCACAAACACGGGCAAATCAAACTGGGCATTGGAGGTAAGTGAATTTATTTATGTGAGTCAGAGCTTGCAGCAGATCAGGCCAATGTGCTTTAAAAACCAAACCAGCCGTTCTGCCTTTTATGCTTAGTCTACACGGATGTTTTCCCCAGAGTATACCCTGTGGCTTTTAAAGCCCATGTTTGAAATTCCCATGCACCAGGACGTTTCCTTGAGGCACGTTTATGAGCTTTATGTTAAACGTTGCTTGCAACCTTTGAAAAGTTAAAACGCTGTGTTAAAGCTGGAAAAGGTGGGAAAGCGCGGGTAAACGATTTTAATGGAGTGTTTTTCCACGTTTTTAGCACTTAAAACATAAACACAGGAAAAACACGGTACAGATGTTTTCCAGAGTTTTAAAGGCAAGCTTTAAAACGCTAATAAAAGTGCATAAAAACGCAGTAGGAACGTTTACATGTGTTTTTATAAACGTCCATGTAGACTCAGCTTTACATAGACCTTTACTCTCAGTAAACTTGCTCAAGTGGTCATCTACTTTTCACTCTAAAAATTGCAGGGTGGTTAGAGGTACCTCAACCCTTTAGTTAGATTTATTGGGAACCCCAATTTTAACATTGCAGGAGTTAATGAGTGTTAAAATTTGGAAAAGCATTTTTTTTTACTGCTGGTAATACCATCCATCCCACCACTTTATGTTAGAAGATGTGTTTCTACAATGATTGCATTACTAGCCATTACTGTCAAAATTGTAATTTGGTATCTGTATGATGCTAATATATTTATATAGATATTTACTATTGCACTAGTAAACCAGTAAAGAGATACAGTTGTGAATTCTAGAAATCTCACTATTCCTGTGGCATCCATATCTGCTAAGGGATGCTTACATTTGTAAAAGATGCATTAGATTGGAACACATTAATGATCTACATAAAAGTTGTAAAAGATGAATTGCATCTGGTAGGATACAGATGTATTGGAGACTTTTACTTAATACACTTAGTACACTTGGATCTTGTGAGTAATATTTAATTGTCACATTGTTTTATAAATTACCTACACAATAAACGTATTTATTTGTTCCCTGCTTTGCTGGAATATGCTACAAGCCTTTTTTGAATGACAAGACTTGTTATGAAGGTAAAATATTGCCATTCATCTGGGACAATTCAGTTTTAAAAGAATCACTAGTTTTAAATGATTGCATGAGATTCACTAAGGAAAAAACCCTAAACCTTTATCTTTATTTTTATAGTGAGAAGGTGGAAGGAAACAAGTTGAAGAAAGAAGTTAATTACTTGTTGGATTTACCTGTTTTTCGTGTTGAATTTTAAATGTATATAAATATATTGTGGACTTTATATGTTAGTTTATATTGGTAAGTATATATATATATTATATATATATATATATATACATATATAGGATTATGTTATGTGTGGGTACAAGGAGTGCTACAGTATATTATTGCTTCATTTATTTAGGGGATTGGGTTCCTGATGTTAAGTGCTTCTAGCATTTTAGATTTTGGTTTAGAATATAAAGTAGCATCACAAACCAGCGATATGGAGTGAACTGGGAAATGCAAATACTGTACAATACATTTTCTATTAAAAAAAAATATTTTAGGCAGGTTACAAATTAAGTGTATTTCAAAAGGTAATTTTCCCCTAGCAGAAACAGTGACAGAGGGAAGAAAGCATTGAAAGAGGCACAGTAAAGGATCTTGACCAGAAGTTGGGATATCCAAGACCAATAGTCAAAACGAATGCAATAAGAAAACAAACAGAGGGTAATTAAAGCCAGAACAAGTCAGCAGTTAAGGACAATTCAAGTAATCACATTCACAAGCTAACAAACTGTATAAAAAGAAAACTTAACTTTAGAATTCCTCCTAAAATTTGCTCAATCAAGTAGGATCTGCTTGCAAACCCATTGATTCATAGGATTCATGTGTTGAAGAACAAAGGTTCCACAATCAGAAAATTTTTGGATATCTTGGTTGTTTATCTTCTGCTATGTGGAGTATTTCCTAAACTGGAGAGTAAAAAAAACAATATGGAAATCCAGCATCCAGGTCTTCTGAAAGCATTGAATTTATACAATATTTAAGTGAGCTTTAGTCTAGAAACAAATCTAAAAAAATAATTTTTTTTATTTCCTGGATGTTGGAGGCACAGATAACATATGGAATGACAAATAGGGCCACTAATTAGGGTTCTGATTGAACATAAAACATATTATTGGATATAGCAGCTAGGATACAGATTTTAAGAAAGGTGGGCTCAGTCAAGGTGAGGATTAGATTTCCAAAATCTTTTATATATGGCACATGCCTTAAATTAGGTACAGTCTTTCAATTATTGTTGCCCAAAACAATTGTTCATAATCATTACAGGGGACAGTTTAGTAATGATAGTTCTACAAACAGGCAGTTTGTCTCTGCAATGAGCAACCAGTTCTGTTCTACTGGGAGAGGAGGTGGTGTAAAAGGCATCATTGGTTGTTAAAAAGTTCATTCACCAATTATCAGTTGTTAGCACTGCAGCATGCCAGATTATAAATAACCAATTACAAGATGCCAGGGGACATCTGCAAAAATATTATGAAATAATTTATTCCCTATATTGCTGGGAATATGTTACAAACTATTTTATAAAAAAAACCCTATTTAATGTACAGTGCGCATATTTTGTTGGCACTATACAAATACTGTTTATTATTATTAATATTAATAATAATAATAATAATAATAATAATATTATAAAGGTTTGTTATGACGATAAAGTGTTGCCAGGGATCATTGACTGTAAATGAATATATGGGACCCACTAAAGGAAATAACTCTCAAGCTTTTATCTTTAAAAAGAGGCCTGCAGTTGAAAGGTTTCCAAAACTGGAATTTAAATTCTTTGAAATTTGAGGCAATACCATGTATCAATGCAGGGCAGCCATCACATGTGCTTGATGCAATTCCAACAATGCCAAGAACATTCAGATTTGCATTGTCATACCCTGGTATAACCTTTGGTATTACAAAATTGTAACATAGGTATTTTTTTCTATTCAATTATCATGGTCAGGATTAAAAAATACATTTGAAAATGTGACTTTAAAAATCAGGTAATTCCTAAATATTTCATAATAATATTTAGTATTCCCAATTTTAGCCAGTAGGTGATGCAATAGGCTATTTGTTACACTTTTTCTTGATTTTCCTGTTATTCACAGAGCTCAATAGCTGAATTTAAACACATAAATCAATTACGCATTGCAAAGACTTGTCCCATTCACCTTCTCTCTCCTAAGAGCTTGCTGTGACATTTAATTTGCAAACAACATATTTGGAAGATAATTACCAGTGATGTTTTAAAATTCCAAAAATCCAGCCTCACAATTGTAATTAAAGATTTTTGGGAAAATATAAAAATTGGTATTATTACAAACTTTATTTGAAGCTTTGTCATGAAATAAAAACTTGCAAAACACATTATAAAATTTTCCTTATAATTGTAATTCCTGATTACCTGGCTCACTGGATGCATGGAAAGCAAGTCAATTCCTGATATTATACACTTTACCTGGGCATACAAAAAAGTTATTTGTGGAACCAAAATCAGCATTTTCACCGTTCTAAAATATTTGTGAGTAAAAGAATATTTATGTGTTAAAATGTACTTTTTACTATTATAATACTATAGTTATCAATAAAGATTCTAACACAAACTTTAAAATTGCCACCTATTTGACTTTATCATATTTCCAGGAAATTATTTATGTTGTAAACTAAGTTTACATTGGCTGTATTGTAAAAAAGATGTAACCTGAGGGCAGATTAATCAGTAACATCTGCTTGGACTGCATCAGGAACATTTTGCTATACTACTGATTAGCATTCTTTGGCAGGTTACACTTTGAAAACAGAGATCAAAACTATCAAAACTAAATGAATAATAATGACAAACAATTTTAGCAGGGTTCAAATCAGTTCAAATTCAAAGTGCACTAGAAGAAAGGTGAAGAGAGTGAAATAGCACTGGTCAGGTACATCTGAGATCCACTAAACCAGCAAACACTAAAAACATATAAATAAATAGCCTAGTTAAAATTGTTAATGTAAGAATACCAGCTTTTGCTACAACGCTCACCTTCATTCTAGAGGTTTCTGGATGTATCAGTTTTCTGTAAAATGTGAACTCTTTGATGTACCCCAAGTACAACCTCATTTGCTAATTTAAAACCCAAACCCAAACCCAAACACATGCAGGACACAAAACAATTAAAAAACTTCTGGACACTTCTTTATCCTTCCACTTTGGAATACCCATTCCTGTCATTTCCTGGTTTGCTGGAAGCAGAGTATTATATTGATATCTGGTCATTGGTTTTCCTGTATGAGCATTTATGGTTAATATTATATGTTTGTGGTTTGAGCAGTTCCTTCATATTATAATGCAATGTTCTAAGGATGTCCTCCACTGTATTCTGTTTACCATTGGATGTCCTTGGTCTAATGGTCAATGTCATTCGATCTATTAATGAATAAATAGCTGTGTCACTATGTGTCTTTTATAAATGTATAGATTTCAGCTTTAAATGATAAAATGAAGGAATAGACATGGAATTGCAGTCAACAACAAACACTTTGGATTTTGGATCTATGCTACGGCCAATAAAGGTGAACCAGCCTTTAAGGAATTGAAACATAAAACTGTAAAACCCCTTATCAAAAGAAACTTGCAGATATTTTCAGTACTGAAAAAAAGCATTCCCTTAGGAGCCCTATAACACACTCAGCACAGAAACTTTGACCCAAGCTCCAAATTGTAGTCCTGGCACTCCCCTATCCCACAATGCAACATACGTGCCACATAGAATATAAGAAATGATAGTATGGTGCCTGGAGTATTGTTAGGAGCTTGATAGTAACGAGCACAGAAGCATTGGCAGACTGCTTTAGGATAATGTAATACAGAAAATCTATGTTTGGGTGAGGTATAGTCGTTCCATATAATACAGTCTTAGCACTAGAGGCTAGTGGTCAGAAAGCCATATACAGTGTACCTGATATTTCTCAACTCCTGGTAAGTAAAACTAAAGAGGTCTTGTCCTTTCATCAGTCTGTAAATGAACAGCAAAGAAGAGAAGCAACAGATAATGATAATCTTATTATTAATATTCTATCCTTAACTCATTGTTAATACAGGCACACTACAGCACAGCTGATTGGCTCTTCATGCTGCTCCAACTCTCCTTTTCAATCCATACATGTGCTGTAGATTCCTCAATTATTCCTATTGAAGCCTATTCATTGATGACCTCCACAAAGCATTAGTATATCACAGTATAATGAGATCCAGCTTTAGAAAATGTAATCTAACAAAGTTTTCAAAAAAGCATTTTGTCCTGTATAAAATCTGGCTGTATGAAGGTCTAATAAGTACCATTGTGTACCATTCAAATACAGCTGGATCATAACATGGTCAGCTCATGTTTATGGTAAGAATTAGACATTGATCTCAATGGTTGTACTGGTAATAGATTGACAAGCAGCACACCTTCCTTTCATAGTATACTTTAAAATATTAACTTAAAGAGGAACTAAACCCAAAAGTGCCAAAAAAAATCCACTTACCTTCAATTCCGCAGGGCAGTCCTATCCATCCGGAGGTCTCTTCAGTCCGGTCCCGTGTCCTCCCCGCATACGCCTGCGAGCTGGTACGCCAGGTGCCTCCATCTTGCTTTCTTTTTTTGGGTTCCTCATCCTACATCACCCGACCCAGGTGCGAGATTGGGTGGCGTAAGATTTTCGCACAAAAAGGCTCTTTCTGCGAATGCCTGAGATTCTCTGGCATGTGCAGAAGGAGTACCCAAGAGCCTCCTGGGACGCGTGACGTAGGTATCCCAGGAGGCTTTGCACTCCGTCTCATTCTCGAACGCCTAGGCGATCGAGAATTGGGGGGTGCTGTTGCACCTTTTTTTTTTTTTTTTAATTTTTTTGCAAAAAAAAAAAAACATTTTTGCCTTTTTATGTAAAGTGAAACTTAGGCACGCATTATTACAAGGTCTAACTGCAGAGATTGATACTGAATTGCTACTACCAATTACGTATTATCCTATCAACCTCATAGATCATTTTTTTCTGTAGTGACCCTTAAGTAATTGCAAGCATCAATTTTTTTGTAAATAGTCACACAGTTCTGTGATTAGCTATGTACCCAAATTATGACTTTTGTGCAATGTCTTGGGTACAAGACCCCTAGACACCCAAGAACGATCTTAGCATACACAAGCAAATTAGGGATTTTTCCAAATCTGATTTTATGAATTTGTTATGGACACTGTCATCGGGCAAGAGTACTATGCCAGCAAAGTTCCATAAAGCAGTAGGCCAATAAAGAACACCCGTTTTCTTTCATACCCTTTTCCCACCAGGGTTGGAAGATACAGAATTTATTACACTTCTTTTTGTTAATACAGGTAGTGCTCCTTTTTTATATCTCAGCAGAAATGGCCCTTGTTATCCGAGAGATCCTCAGAACCTCATGCCCAATAGCCTCTTAATCATCCCTGGCTATTTAGCTAGCTCAGACACAGCACTCAGCGTTTGTGCAACATGTCTCCACTATTGCTGAGCCCCTTAGCTCTGCTGAGCAGTTCCTGTACACCTGTTGGTTAGTTCAGTGCTTCCCCTGTCTAGCTCCTGTGTTACCCCTTGGTACCCAGTCTGTTGTTTCTCAGCCAGTTCCCTTGTGCTGTTCCAGTGTTCCTCTCTGTCTGCGGTTCCCTGTTTCACCTGTGCCTCCTGTTGCTTCCAGTGTCTCCTGTGTTCCCTGTGTCCGCAGTGGCCCCTGGGTCACTGGTGTTTGTTTCCTGGATCTCTGGTATTTTGACCTCTTGCTTGTGACCTGATCTCCCTTGCTTACTGCCCCCCTCGACTCTGTCCTTCTTTGACAATTCTTCTGCTCAGTGATTTGGTACCGTGTATCTTCCTGCCCAACTTGTGTGCCCAAGGACTGCAACCTGACAGTAACCACCATCAGAGGCTCTGTAGAAGACCTGGTTACTCCTTAGACTCTGCGCCTTGGCCCTTCTCAGGGGTCACGCTATTTCTGTGCAAGCCGTAGCGCCCCTTAGTGGCCCTGTCTCCCCAAGCAGGCCACCCCCTCTCTAACCTCCTTACCTTTTCTCATTGCTGCTGGGTCCTTTTATGTTATTTCAAACACCATTTACACAGCCCTAACAGGCATTCTAAAAAGTTTCATCTTCACATGTACCTTCTAGAATGCTTTTTTTTGTCATTGATATTTGACATTTGTCTATATTAGAATATTTTATTTTTTTATTGCTTGTTATATGGTATGCTATTTAAGAGGAAATAAACTGAAATTTTAAAATAACACACTTACCTTCAATTCCGCAGATTCCTCAATCGATCAGGTTAGGCACTGTCCTGGAGTTCTCCTTCATCTGCGCTGGGCACAGGTGCAAGATTGGGTTACGTAGCCTGCTGTAAAGGGGAAAAAAGAGTGCTGATCTCACTGCACGCACAGTTTTTTTTTTGTTTGAAAAAGCATGTTGCAGAAAGTTTAATATTTTTACTTTTTATAAAGGGATGTCTTTAGTTTAGGTCTGCTTTAAGCACAACGGCTAATTTAAAACACAAGATATTGAAAAAATTATGCTGTTGTAGGCAGCATTGATTACAGTATATTGGTAATTGTATTAATAACTTGTGTTTATATAGTGTCAACATATTATGTACTGCTTTACAAAGTCTATAGTCATGTCATTAGTTGTATTGTAAATTACAGTCACAGTTTATCAGCAGAGAAATGAACCGGCAAGATTATTGGCAATAATTTACTGCAGATGATTTTTACTTTTGCAATTTATACCAATATGTATTTATATATATATATATATATATATATATATATATATATATATATATATATATATATATATAATGTTAATGTTTATAATGTTAAATACATTAATGCTAATGTATTTAGCCCTAACATGTTTTGCAGTTGTCTTTTAATTATTTTTATTATTTATTTTCATAGTGTTCTATTACCAATGCACTTATGTTTAAGTTGGTGGAGTGTAACTTTGGTGCTAGGGGCCAGGATCTGCACACATGTTATCATTTTTCCAACGGTCAGTAAGGAAGGAAGAAAGGATTTACAAAGAATAAAAAAAATGTTTTTTCAAATAGTTGGTCTGCACAAGGCCCTGGAATATTGGAGATGGACATTAGGTGATGGATTGGAGATAGACATTTGGATTTAGGTAGCTTGTGTAAAATATCTTAACACATCTTAAAGTGGAACTAAAATAAAAACAAAAAAAAAAATCACACTTACCTTTAATCCCAATAATCCATCGATCCATTAAGATCCATTCCTCAGTCTTCTTCCATGCTCTTCTTCACACGTCATCTGATCTCGCACCGTGCAGGCTCAAGATCGGGTGACGTAGTTGGAGGAAAAATGCCGATCTCTATGCATGAGCAGAAGGAGCAGCCAGAGCCTATGAAATGCGTGACGAAGGTATCCCGGGGGGCTTTGTGCTCCCATTCTGTCTTGATCGCCGCGGTGTTGCACTAAAATAAATAAATTTTTACTTTATACAAAAGGGTTGTGTATTCTTTTATGTAATGTAAAACTTTTGAGTTTGGGTCCACTTTAAACATCTAAAACATCTCTTCCTACAGTTTGTTTATTTCAAATACATTACCATATAATATTACAGCTATGTCATATCAATATTCATTAGTGCTAGCAGAAACATTTAATTACAGATTTTGGCTCCGCCCCCATATTACATGCTACGCCCCTATTTTACACTGCGTACTGCGAACAGATTTTGTGTTTCCCGCAGAGATTGTAAGTAATTAAAGTTCTGTGATTTTGAATAAAGAAGCTCAGCCTTTTTTTTTAGAGCCGGAGTGCTGCAAAGCATGCCGGTATTTGTAGTTCACTCGATTCGTTACGTGGGAAATTTTTATTTGCCAAGACTACACATTCCAGCATTCCTCACACATACGCAGAGTACACAATAAACATGGCGGCTCTCAGGTAGCAGAGCTCTTGGTTAGGAACGTTTCAGTTTCTTTTCTAAGGTGAGCGGGTGACAGATAGGAAGTCGTTTTGTAAATTGTGTGTGAAAAATGTTCAGCTTCGATGGTTATAGTTACCGTGTATGATATGGAGTGGTCATTTGTGAAGCTATAGCTAGTCGTTGTCTTACTTGGGTGACAACAGAGATTCATGCGTTCTGTGAGAGGTAACACTTCTCCTCCTTCATCAAATGAGATATGATCCTAAATGGAATCTGTTCCTGTGTATCTTTGTCATTAAGGGTGGACAGGGTGTAAATGCAAAGCCTTCATGTGTTCATATGTTTATTTATTGAAAGTTGCTGCAGGTATTATTATTAATATTATTATTAAACAGGATTTATATAGCGCCAACATATTACGTAGCGCTGTACATTAAATAGAAGTTGCAAATGACAAACAGATACAGACATTGACACAGGAGGAGAGGACCCTGTTCCAAAGAGCTTACAATCTAGTAGGTGGGGAAATTTACACACACAATAGAATGGGAGATATGTAGTGGTGGGAAGTAGTGACGGTTTCAAAAGACAGAAGATGGGTAGGCATATTTAAAAAAAATGGCTTTTAGGGGCTCTTTTAAATGAGCAGAAAGTAGCAGCAAGCCGAATAGGACGAGAAAGACTATTCCAGAGAGTTGGGGCAGCTCTAGAAAATGCAGAAGAGGAGCGGAGGGAAGGATGGATGAGTCTGGCTGCAGTATTCATAATAGATTGGGGAGGAAAGAGTTGGGTTAGTGGATTACCAGAGAGGAGGATGTTACAGTAGTCCAGACGAGAGATGATAGGAGCATGTACAGGGAGTTTTGTGGTCTCTGGGGACTGGTAGGGGCGGATTTTGGAGTTCACTACAAAGTACACTGTGTGCACTGACTGCTAATCCTATTGGCTATAAACTTCTATTTTCATTGTTAGAGAATTAATAGCTGTCAGTCATTGACTTCTGACTTTCAGTTTTCACTCAGGTCATTTTAAAGTTCCCTTATACATAGTTACAATATGTTGATAGATATATATAGCATGTGGCTGCATGGATTCTCCTCTCACCTGGTTCGAATGTTGACCAGGACAGTATTTAAATACCGTTTATATGTTCATATAGCTGCTGGAAGGACTGTATTTAATGTTATATTACATGTTCATATAGCTGCTTGAATATTCTCCTTCCGCTCTTGCTGGAGGGTAACTGACTTCCTTTGAATTTGGCCTCAGATCAGTGTTTCTGACTCTTTTAACATGGGAAACCCCTTGAGCTAAGGCTATTTACACACGTGCAATAATTGTCATTGGAAAGGATCTTTCATGATCATTTTCAACGACAAACGACTGCACGATGCATGAACGAGTACATACAGCACCACGTCTGCTCTATGGGGAGGGGAGGGGAAAAGGATGAAGCGGCACTTTGCATTTTTTGCTATCACATCTTGTTTTTATGATACAGGGTACCCTTCATTTTTATCATAAAACATACAAATTTTACATACAATGGAAAAAATAATGAAATAACTTGAATGTACTGTTTATTTAAATTTATTTTGTTCATACAAAGGATTTATTGTTACTCTATGACTTTTGTTTTACAGTAAAACATTTGAAAAATGATCAAGTGAGTGGTTAAGGTAAAAATGTATGCTTTTAGCTTTTCCTGGAGTGTTCAGTGTTAGGACAATCCCACGGGATGCCTCAACAATAGTCAGCCATCATATGTACATCCCATCTACCCTGATACTGTCCTTCGATGACCTTCAAATCTTGGTGGAATTGTTCACCTTGCTCATCACTGACTGCACCCAGGTTTTCCCGAAAGTTAGAAAGATGATTATGCAGAAAATTAGATGCTCATATTGCAACCAAGCATTCTGTAGCTCTCCATGAGTTTCTGGACGATTTCTGTGTAATTATTTGCTCGTGTGTTTCCAAGAAAGGCCTTGACTATGGCTTTGAATGATAACCAAGCATTCTTTTCGACTTCTGACATTAACTTGATGAAATGTTCATCTTTGATGAGCTGCAGAATCTGTGGACCATCAAACATACCAGCCTTTATTTTTCAAATGACAAGCTAGGAAATGCCAAAATTAGGTACTTGAAAAGTCTCCTTCAGTTGGCAAAGCTTTAACGAACTGCTTCATCAGACCCAGTTTCATGTGCAGAGGCAGGAATATAATATTCTTTCTTTCAACATGTGGCTCAACTAGAATGTTTGGGTCACCAGGTTTTAGGGCAGATCTTGGAGGCCAATCCCTTTCCACCCATCCCTTCTCTCACAAGCTCTGCTGTCCCACATGCACAGATAACAGGGATACTTGGTGTATCTGCGTTGCTGACCAAGAAGGAAGCATACCATTTTAAGGTCAACACAGATGACCCAATTGTGTTGGTGATATTGCAACAACTCAATGACTCTTTATGTCTGCATATTCTTTACAAAGAGAAACTGAATGGCCAATTGGGACTGACCCAAATTTATTGCCATTGTGATGGAGGACATACTTTAAGCTCCACTTTGAGCTATCGATGAATAGTCACCATTTAGTTGAGTTATAATTTGGAATTCCCAATTCCTCTATTAAACCAGGTATGTTATGGCAATACACAAAGCCACTGTGGGTTCTAAAGTACTGCAGAAATGCAATTTCTCTGGTTTGAAATTACAACACCTTTGTTCTCCTGGCTCTGACCAAACCATAGGTATACCAAATGGCATCTTATCACATGTTCCCTTTGTCTACATCCGTAAACCTTCGACACACTGTTTGCGCACCTTATGAGGGGCCCAGGACTTATCTTGATCACAAAGTTTAACTTTGAAATATGCCAAATAGGCTTGCTCTACAAATGTGCTGATGTTCACCCTTTGCCTGGGAAAGGTGAAACTGCCACAGATATAACAAAATGAATTCGGGTGGTTTAGGCACTTACAATGAGAAACATCAGAGCCAGACATGATCTGAAAGAATGAAAATACGTAAAAATATATATTTATATATATATGTAGAAAAATACATTTTGCTTACTCACTATGTAGAGCAGCACACGACCTCTGACCACACTGTCTTGCATGTAAATGAATAGCCTATACAAATCCACGCTACGATAATCGCATTAATATAAGCAGTAGAAAAAAAACCTGATGTGATAGAAGAAAACTAACTCCACTTTCAGAATGAGCATACCTATTTTAGTGTAAATAAGCTTAAAAATTAAAGAACAAAGTTGTTCCCCAGTGTTATCAGACGATAAGTATTTGCACGTGAATAAGTAGCCTAACTTTCTGGTCTTCGGGAATCCCCTCTTATAAATACTATGTCCACAGCTCACAGTACATTAGTGTGGTGGTCAGTGGGAAGAATGTCACTTTTACAGATAGTCAAGAACATCATTGCTGTCACATAAACTGACCTGTGTGGTACAAATTGCTCAAGGATTGCCTAGCAACCTCTGGAGGAACCCTGGTTTGCGAAACAGCTATGTTTGGGACATTAGACTATGAGCTTCACAGAGGGACAGTGAAGTGTTAAAACGCCTTATGTTCTTCCCCTGAACCCTCCACCTCATGCCCCACTGTTCTCCCTTTTAGCTCTGAAGGTAAAAGAAATCTATTCAAAATAAGGGAAATCCTCTCTTGCATGTTCACACTTGTCCTACAGTGCACTAAAAAACGCCATGTTCATAGTACTGTGGTGTTACAAAATGTAGTAGATCCTTTTCTTTTGCTAGTGATAGATTTCTGCAACAAGACTGTAACCTAGGGCAGTAGGGACTCCAGGGCAGCCTCTCACGTATGTATGACTGTTGCTATAAGTTCCCACAGACAATAAAGGTTTTCAGCCTTTTTTCCTCCCCACAACTGCTTTCATTCTGTACTGTATACATAAAAGTCAACATCTCTGGGTACATGCACATAGAGCCTAGCTTTGATTTTTTTTGTATTTTTGTATTGGCTTCGGGAATGATTCTTCATCTGCACACTTGTTTCTGGTTGTGTCTTTCTGCCTCCATCTCTGAACATGTTTGTGGTTCTTTTAGCATGGTAAAGATTGATTAGAGTATATTTTAGTGTCTGTGTTAATGTGAACTCTGTATGTATGATACCAATTTTGTGATGGATACAATGGTAACAATAGTATGTCAGTGTGCATCTCTTGTTAAGTTCTTATCCTATTCTTATAATTTTTTAGGTTTGCACATATTGATTAGACATGTTTGGGGACTTGTTTGAAGAGGAGGAAGATTTCTCATTCCTATCAAACACAACTAGTAATGGCAAAAAGGCAAAACTCAAAGATTCAGAAGTACTGGATCCACGTGGAGAGACTGGACTAAGTGGCCTTAGGAACCAGGGAGGCACTTGCTATTTAAACTCTCTGTTACAGACGTTGCTTTTCACCCCAGAATTTAGAGGTATGGGTGTCATGCTCTTTCTTTAAACTATTTTACTTGCACTTTCTACGTCTGACTGTAACTTTTATATTTGTTATAATTGATGTAAGAAATGTTTTTCTTCCATATTTCTGAAGTAAATCGTGAATTTGTCATTTACCTGCTGACATGGCCCACTGACTTTTATGATGGTGGCACTGAGAATAACTAAACAGCATTGAGGGACACCTGTACCCTGGCAACAACATTCTTGGGTCTGTGCTTAGCTTTAGAACAATTCTGATTCACATTTGGGTAGTTCAGCTGTAAATGAACTTAAATTACAATCAGATGTTACTACCAGTGAAAACCACATTTCCTCATAAGCGTTGAGTGCAAATATAGACTTCTCCTGTTATAACTGCAGCCGAGCTGCCTATATCTTTGCTACTGACATGTGGATTTCACTGAAGGTAAACAATTCTTATGCATTGTTTTATCATGTGTTTGTCATGAGTTTATATAACCCTATGAGTTTGGTTTACCTGCAGTTAACCTTGACAAATCATACGGAGCATATGATAAACATAAATGCCTAAACTGTTGTTGCCTATAGTAAAAAACATGTCAGACAAAACATTAAATCCAGAGATATAACCCAGAGACGTTATATGCAATATATACAGTATAATTCTGGTGAGAGTTGATTCTGGTCCTGGGTGGTTTTAGAATTGTCCTGTTAGACAATGAGGTTAGCTATTACATTGAATCATCAGAAGACTATTTTTTTTTTTTGTTTTTTACTTGAGTCACCAATGTAGGCAGTACATTATGTATCCACCACTGCAGTCAATTTCCTAACAGGTTCCGTTTAAAACCTTTGTTTTCGTGCTGGTAATAATTTTACACTGATTTTGAGTAGCCATGCAGAATACAGTCAGATTGCTAAATGTCAGCAGTGTTAGCAGAAATCATAGCTTGTGATCATGATGTTGTGTCCCCCAATAAATTCTTCATTTTTTTTTTTTTAAATGGAGCATTAAAGATTTTGTTACTTTGCAGAAGCCGTTTTTGCTCTAAGCCCTGAAGAGCTTGGGTCCCTAGAAGATAAAGATGTGGCTGATTCCAAGGTATAAATTTGAATAACTGTTACTCTTTTTGTGCAGGAATCAATATTAAAATATGATTTTATGGTACTATAGATTAGTACAATTTAATAAATAATTACTTAATATATAATTAATGCTTTATAAGATTATTACTTGGTGCTTTTTTACATCTTTCTCGTTTTACTATCATCTTCCAGGTTCGAATCATTCCATTACAATTACAACAACTCTTTGCTCAGCTTCTCCTTGTGGATCAACAGGCCGCATCAACCACTGATCTCACAAGCAGCTTTGGTTGGGATAACAATGAGGTTTGCAACTCTTTTAAAGTTAAAGTAAATTAAAAAATGTAACTTCTAAGTAAATTTGGTGTAGAGTTTCAAAAAGTATCCAACCATGTATCCCACAGTTGTGTTTTTTGTATACATGACTGCAATGTACAAATATAAGAATACCTTTTTCATTTTATTCTCCCCCCACATTTATTATGTATTAAAGTATAGTAGTTCAATTGTCGTTTTGGACAATGCTGCAACATGTGCAGTAGTTTTTTTTTTTTTTTTTTCCATAAATTAAATAGCAAGTCAGAAGATTTTTCCTTATAGTCTCATTGCTATTTAGTGGACTCTAAAAACACTTGGTTAAAGTGTATGAAAATCATAACAATAAACTTATTTTTATTACTTTTGACATATTAAAAGTACATTTGGAATCATTGTGTTAGTTTTGTTGATAAATGCTGTACAATCCCTTTTAATATTGCTAAGCTGTTCTCTGCACACTTCTTATGTTATCTTAAAGAGCCCTAGTTCTTATTTTGGTCTACATGATAATTATTCTTTATGCTGTGGAGATTTGGGAGTGAAAGTGGTTGAGTAGTTTAGCTAAAGATACTGGGCAATGCCATTGAAACCACAATCTTTGTGTCAGCCCACCAAAGGACATAACTGACAAGTCAGGGGGTGTTTTACTCTTGATTTGTAGGGTCTTTACAGAGATAAAATATGGGATAATGTATATGTATTGCAGAAATGTACTGCATGTATTTGTAATATTTTGGCTTGACATACATTTTAAATTGAAAAAGGTATTGGGAAAGGATTGGACCAGTGTTTGCAAGACCTGTCCTTGAGTCTTACCAACAGTGGATGTTTTACAGAAAATCATACTGATAGTTAATCCACTTTGCTGAGACATTTATTACCCCATCTGTGTTTAGATGTTACAAAACATGCACATTTGGCTGAGCCTAACCAGAGGTTTAAGAAACACTGTCTTGATTCATTATCATTTTTAATGTTACTCTAATATACTTTCTAACTATTCATTTTTTCTGTTCCTACCTATAACCTTTTCAGGAGACTGGCCAGCAGGATGTCCAGGAGTTAAACCGGATCTTGTTTAGTGCCTTGGAAAGCTCTTTAGAGAGTACTTCTGGCCACAACCTCATCAATAACCTATACCATGGCACAGTGGTAAACCGTATTAGGTGCCAGGAATGTGGTTATGTTAGTGAGAGGCAGGTAAGAGTCTACACATTAATTTATTGTGTAAAATGCTTGGAAAAAATACAAATGCAGTAGGAGCAAAAGTTTTATAATTGACACATTAGGTTGTGAATTTACCTAAAAATTTTCCTTAAATTTAAGTCACTGAGTAGTTTGATTATGAAAGTCAGGTAATTAATAATAAATATATATTTCTGGCAGCACGGATAGCTAAACTCTGGAAGACATCCACACTCACTGTAGACCCAGTTGAAAACCAAGTTAAACTGGATAATGAACAATGATAAATTATCATGTATACTCAATGATACTCTTGAGGACTTCCAAAAATCATGGGATCCATAGATTACCGATTTGTTGATTGCCGTGTTATTGGAGGTCTTTCGCTATCTTTCCCTCTTTTTTTTGTCCTCCTTGTGCTTGCTTACTTTCTCCTATGCAGCTAATTTTTTATCATAGGTTGTGCCCATTTTATAATTAAAGCGGAACTAAACTGAAAACTAATGCACCATAACAGATGAAAAACATACATGACCCTCTTTACAAAGTGCAGCACACCTTAACACAAGATATATGTGTTGTGGTGCACTATACTCTACAGTTGGTCTTGGGATTCAATTCACAATGTGGTTCACCACAGCACACATAGAGCAGGTTCCACGTGTTGTGGAAACTTGTGTTAGTGCACATTGTCACAACACAGAAATTGAAGTATTCCCTCCGTGTGTCAGGGTCAAAAATATATACAAAATATTTGTTAAGCTTCACTAACAGCAGCTAAATTAAATAGTAATTAGTGTAGCATACAAACAAAAAATGCTGTCTAATGACGTATGTGCCTCCTAATGACTCCAATGTAATTCTAATTTCAATATTTTTAATTCAGGAAGATTTTCTGGATCTTACAGTTGCTGTAAAGGATAGGTGCAGCTTGGAGGATTCTCTATACAACATGTATGTGGAAGAAGAAATATTTGACGGTGACAATCTTTACCGTTGTGGGGCTTGTGATAAACTTGTCCCTGCAGCCAAGGTACTTCTAAACTATATTTATTATTCCAGTCTAGAGACAAATATTGTTTGCAGTTATAAATAAAAAGTAAAATGGATGTAACACTAACACATTTCACTCCAGATGTCTTAGTAGCACAGCTTATTGTTGGGTTTTTAATATATATTGTAATGTAAGAGAGCCTATAGTGTATGCAAAGGAAGAAAAACTTGTTTGTTGTTACAACTTCTGAAACTTACCTTTCAAGTATGTTCTGTTCAATGACATCTCAGTTTGTGGAATAGGTCACCTATGGTAAAAAAAAAAAAAAAAACCCTCACCTCCTGTGACAACTTTGTCAGTTTTTGTAAGAGTTCAGGCAAGTGATTGGATGGCCTTACATTGACATTTCTGCTCTCACAATTTAACAGGAAGCAAGTAATTAATGAAAGTTACACAATCCACTAGGTAACGGGATTGTTATTAGTAATTTATTAGTAAGGATTCAACTTCCTAAAAATGTCCATTTCCCGTAAGTTTTATTTAGGTGAAACATATAAATAAATTTATGAAGTCTTTTGTTTATGCTTTTTAGCCCTAAAAATCTAATATTAAGGAAATAAGTTGTATCATTGAAAAATAAATGGTGATATCTGTACTTTAGATTTACATGTTTTTTTGTTTTTTTTGTGCCCTTCAGTCAGCAAAACTTGGAAAGTTACCACCCTTTCTCACACTGTCTCTTCTGAGGTTTAACTTTGACTTCAGCAAGTGTGAGCGCTACAAAGAGACTTCACGATACACTTTCCCCACCAAGCTCAACATCCGACCTTTTTGTGAGCAGGTTTGGCTTTTTTATTCATCCACAAATGTGGACAAGTTTTTCTGCTATATTCTGTTTAGTGTATTTTTCACTTTAGTAAATTTTAATGGCACTTTAACATGTTTGTTATGTCATATTTGTATGAGCATATATTGTACCTGATTTGGGATCCAGTATTTCTGGTGATCCAGAGAAAAACACCTTTGCTTTTAGGCTTTTGTTAGTTTCAGAATGGCTTATCTACTATATGACTTATATCGAACTAAGATGCAGGTCAGAAAGAGGCTAACTGCAGGTTAGGTTGCACATGAAAATAAATCTGAATAATCTCATAAATGTTCCAACCTGATCCTAATTCCTAATTGTTGTGACAATGCTTTTACAATAAAGCAAGAATCGTACATTTAAATCGGTGCTGTGTTGGATGGATAGAATTATCATTTTACTGACTGATTTTTTTAACTTCATGTTAAGACACATTTATGTTATCACGCATTTCTAAATGTAATTGCTGTTTTTGTCACTCTTAATGAGACTGCTATTTACCTTGCGGGTACATTTTAATGTGCAATTTGACTTTTTTAAATTTATGGACATATTTACATATTCTTAAGCAGAGAAAACAGGCTTTAAATGATGCCTCCACTCACCTCTCTAGTGACTTTTAATTTTAAGTTTTCTTTCAGACCCACAAAGATCTTAGCAAAGGATTTGCATATTTCCCAAATAACCAATTAGAAAAATATGTGTGAATATTGTGTGAAACCCTTTATAAGTAGACCAATGTGTTGTAAGTACTTTTGTCTGCATATTCTGTTTACACATAAGAGTAATTCATGAGTTTCTTGATCTCTCCATTGTTTTACTAACGGTTTTGGCAGCCACCCCTTATATGTTGTAAGAATGGATAAAAAAAAGAAAGAAGCAGTTTTGTGGCTAATCATAGATATATTTACAAATATGTGATAAAAGAACATATACAGTTTTCAAATAAATTTATCCAGAGCCCATTAGGTACATCATGGGTAATGGATTGTTTAACCCAAGACGTTTTGCCTTTTTTAACTTCCTTATGCATACGCCTGAGGAAGCCTAAATATACATATTACATGTTTGTAAATATATTTATAATCTTTTAGCCACAAAACCACTTCTTTGTCCTTCTCTTTATTTAGTAGGGAATGGGAGAATGTTTCCCTTTAAGTAGAAAGGAAATTCCCAATATGGCTGAACATAACGGGTATCATAAAGGGTATCATAAAGGGTAACATATCAGGGTACCATGTTCAATATTATTTTAAAAAACGTTTTTTATTTACAAAAGCTTTTAAAAAGTATACATTAAGTATTCATATCAACTCGACATATAATAGTAATTCACTAAAATCAATCAATAGGTAAATAGCTCTATTGAACAATTGTCCTATAGTATTGTATTGTAATTACAGTGAGGGAAAGAAGTATTTGATCCCCTGCAGTTTTTGTACCTTTGCCCTCTGACAAAGAAATGACCAGTCTATAATTGTAACAGTAGGTTTATTGTAGGTGTGAGAGACAGAATAACAACAAAAGAACCCTCAAAAACCAGAGCTTGATGTGCATTCTAATGAGTGAAATAAGTATTTGATCCCTTCGCAAAAGATGACTTAGTACTTGGTGGCAAACCCCTTGTTTGCAATAACGGAGGTCAGACGTTTCTTGTAGTTGGCCACCAGTTTTGCACACATCTCAGGAGGGATTTTGTCCCACTCCTTTTTGCAGATCCTCTCCAGTAAGGTTTCAAGGCTGATGTTTGGCAACTCAAACCTTCAGCTCCCTCCACAGATTTTCAATGGAATAGGCCACTCCATGACCTTCATGTGCTTCTTCTTGAGCCACTCCTTTGTTGCCATGGCCGTGTGTTTTGGGTCATTCTCATGCTGGAATACCCATCTATGACCCATTTTCAATGCCTTGGCTGAGGGAAGGCGATGCTCACCCAATATTTGATGGTACATGGCCCCGTCGATTGTCTCTTGGATGCAGTGAAGGTGTCCTGTCCCCTTAGCAGAAAAACACCCCCAAAGCATATTGTGTCCACCTCCATGTTTGACGGTGGGAATGGTGTCCTTGGAGTTATAGGCAGCATTCCCTCCTCCTTCTCCAAACACGGCGAGTTGAGTTAATGCCAAAGAGCTCAAATTTGGTCTCATCTGACCACAACACTTTCACCCAGTTCTCCTATGGATCATTCAGATGTTCATTGGCAAACTGCAGACGGGCCTGTACATGTGCTATCTTGAGTAGGGTGGCCTTGCGGGCTCTGCAAGATTTCAGGCCTTCACGGGGCACTGTGTTACCAATTGTTTTCTTGGTGACTATGGTCCCAGCTGCCCTGAGATCATTGGCAAGTTCCCCCCGTGTAGTTCTGGGCTGCTTCATCACCGTTCTCCTGATCATTGCAAATCCACGATGGGAGATCCTGCATGGAGCCCCAGACCGAGGAGATTGACAGGTATTTTGTGTTTCTTCCATCTGCGAATTATCTCGCCAACTGTTGTCGCCTTCTCACCAAGCTGGTTGATGATAGTCTTCTAGCCCAGTTCAGCCTTGTGTAGGTCTACAATCTTGTCACTGACATCATTGGACAGCTCTTTGGTCTTGGCCATTGTGGCTAGTTTGGAATCTGATTGATTGATTGCTTCTGTGAACATGTATCTTTTTTTATACAGCTACTGTAACAAGCTTGGATTAGGAGCACTCCCTTACAGAGGGTACTCCTAAACACGTTACCTGCATACATTGAAGACACCTGGGAGCCTGATGCTGGTTGATAGGGGATCAAATACTTATTTCACTCATTACAATGCACATCAAGCTCTGACTTTTAAACACTGGGTTTTTGAGGGTTCTTTTGTTGTTGTTCTGTCTCTCACAGCTACAATAAACCAACTATTACAATTATAGACTGGTCTTTTCTTTGTCAGACGGCAAATGTACAAAATCAGCAGGGGATCAAATACTTTGTTCCCTCACTGTACAACATATATTGGCTACAGGTAATAGTAAGTTTTGGTAGGTATTAGTTGGGGTTACTCTCTGTTATGTTGATAAAAATTGAAGCACAATTCATACAATTGGTTTATTTTCACAATACTTGGTACTTGATAATTGGAAATTTGTTGTAGCAATAAGTTTTTGATTCTGGAAATAAATGTTTATTATATTTTTTACAGATTTGTATTGCAACCTTGACAGTTGTCAGCGATGGTATTGTAAATCTTTAAAATTGGTTGTTGTCTAACACCTAATAAAGCAGACCAGATCTGCTTTACTCTTCTACAATCTAGTTGAGAGAGTAACCCCAACTAATACTTACCAATACTTACTATTACTTGTAGTCAATATATGATGTAATTACAATACTTTACTAGGGGACAATTATTCGAAAGATTGATTTTAGTGAATCACTAATTATTATATGTCGAGTTGATGTGAATACTTAATGTATACTTTATAAAAGCTTTTGTAAATAAAACATATTTTTTAAGATAAAATTGATTGTGGTACCCTGAAAACTCCTCTATTCTTTATGTTCTGCCCTATTGGGAATTACCTTTCTCCCTATTCCTACTAATTAAATTGTGGTGTGGTACTAATTATCCAATATACTATTTAAGGGGTTTAAACAATTATTGACATTCTCTTTAATTATCAATTTTATTATGTGTACACATTTGTCCAATACAGTGTGATTTAACTGTATTGGACTCTGGATTGGGCATTTATAGCCATTTTGTGTGTTCATAAAAAAGTAAACAATGTCCTAGTTGCTTGTTAGAGTATGCTACTTAAATAATTTGTTTATTTCCTTCTTACATTGTAGCAAGAGCTGGACGATATTGTACAAACATATGAGCTATTCTCAGTTATCATACACAAGGGCAGTTGTTATGGAGGCCATTATCATGTCTATATCCGGGATGTGGATGAACTGGGACTCTGGGGTTGCCAGGTGATTATTTACATTCCTAAACTGTTACTAACAAACCTAAAAAGAACCTGTGATGCATCAGCTCAAATATTATTCTAAACATTTAGTCTTAAAGTGTAAAGGTAAAAGATATTTAAAGATTAAAAATAAATGGACACTAACGATGAGCTTCTCCTTTTTTCCACATTTTGGTATGTTGAGTATAACATTAAATTAAATATAACATTTCTGATTCTTAAGGTGAAGAGACAAAGCAAGTGAAGCTTTGTTTGTGCAAATATACCTTTTTAAATTTTTTTTTTTTTTTTGTGGGGGGGGGATAAATCATGTGGTTGATTTTCAGATTTTTGCAATAACATACTTATGGCTGATTCCTTTTACACTTAATATATTAAAAATTTCAGTTGAAATTAAAGGAAATCTAAACTCCACTTAACTTGCCATATAAGTATTGTTCATTTTATCAGTGACATCTGCAAGCAAAGGCTTTTTTATACTTTTATTCACTCTGCTTGTTTAAATGTTGCTAGAATATCTTTGTAAACAAATCTGTGCTTTAGTCTACACGGACTGTTTCCCCAGCGTTTAACTTGAGGCTTTTAAAGCCCTTGTTTGAAATCCCTATGCATTACAATAGGTTAATCTACACCAGGACGTTTCCTTGAGGCACATTTATGACATTTATCTTAAACGTTGCTTACAACTTTTTATAAATGAAAACGCTGGGTTAACGCTCAAAAACATGTGTGTTTCCGCGTTTTTAAACACTTAATATGCAAATTATTTTAAAACGCCGGAAAATGCGGCATATGTGTTTACCAGCATTTTAAAGGCAAGCTGCCTAAACACAATAGGAACGTTTACATGCGTTTTTAAAAAAATGTAAACCCAGCCTAACACAAACATTTACCTATATGGTTCTCAAGCAGGTTTAGCATTATACATAAAACAAAATTAAGTGTATTTTATTGTCATGGTTTGTTTTCACATCCCATAAGCACTGTCTCATGTTTGTAAGGACTTCTTTCATCATCTATTTACTTTTAGCAGGAGGAGTAAAAAAAGGTGCCGGTGACAGGGAATGCTGGGGAAGAACAAGACTGCCCTGCTGTTGCACTTGCTGCTGTCATAGCAGAGGTAAATGTATGGTCACAGGCCTATGCTTCTTTTTAGAAATTTCTTTCAGGATTTATTTTCAGCACAATTATGCATATTTGTTGTCCATTTTTATAAACAATTACTTTTTTTTTGTTCTTTCTTTTTCCTTTTCCTTTTGGCACCATCCTTCTGCTTGGCATATTTTCTCCTTATCTATGTTGCTGTAGATCAGTCTCTGCTTAAAGCCTTCAATTGCTTTAATGCAAATTTACTTATGTTCTCTTTAACACTTTACCCATTAAAGCTAAAGAGGGGGCAGGTGACCAGTAATCAAAGCATATAGGTTATTTGTAGCTGATTATTTTTACTGACTTACAATGACGTGTTCTGTACTATGGCTCTGGCTGGAGGCATCTCTATTGATAGGGCAATAAAACCTTGTTTACTTATGTCAGATAACTGCTGGGGATATAAAAACAAAGATTCGTATTGATCATATTCATTGAAGCGAAGGCACTAGCAGTACTTTGGATGAATTTATACAACTAGAGAGTATATATAATTGTCTTTTTATTACCAGAAAATGCACATACAGTTGTATGTGAATTATCCTACTTATCGGAAATATTCACCAAACATTCTAGCCACAATAGAAAATTAATTGTGCACTTAAAGTTTTTTCTCAATTTATAACTGTACTTTATCTTGCTTATATAAGAGAGCAATCAATAGTGCTATGTTTTTTAATGTTTGACCCCACACACCCTGATATGGACTTTGGAATGACTCTGTATAAAGCAATATGAAGGTCTGCTGGGGATTTCATTCACTGAAAGTATTTTTAGTGCATAAAAAAGTGTATTAAATTCTAGAAAAACAAAGAAATTGCAGGAAAAGTAGCCCCTAATGTTACATAAAATTTTTGTAGCTTCTGTTTAAACATTGATAATTTTATAATATTTTCTAATGTTAAAGGCTGGAGCTGATAAAATGCTTCCACTTGATCAGCTGAGTCAGAAACTGCTGGAGCACACAGGGTCCTCCTGGAATAAAACTTTTTTACGAACGATTTTTTGCCCAATCGATCGTTCGTCGTTCGATTGGAACGATAAAAATTGGAAGTGTGTACGCACCTTATGGCTCTGGCTGGAGGCATCTCTATTGATAGGGCAATAAAACCTTGTTTACTTATGTCAGATAACTGCTGGAGATATAAAAACAAAGATTCGTACTGACCATATTCATTGAAGCGAAGGCACTAGCAGTACTTTGGATGAATTTATACAACTAGAGAGTATATATAATTGTCTTTTTATATACCAGAAAAATGCACATACAGTTGTATGTGAATTATCCTACTTATCGGAAATATTCACCAAACATTGTAGCCACAATAGAAAATTAATTGTGCACTTAAAATTTTTTCTCAATTTATAACTGTACTTTATCTTGCTTATATAAGAGAGCAATCAATAGTGCTACGTTTTTTAATGTTTGACCCCACACACACTGATATGGACTTTGGAATGACTCTGTATAAAGCAATATGAAGGTCTGCTGGGGATTTCATTCACTGAAAGTATTTTTAGTGCATAAAAAAGTGTATTAAATTCTAGAAAAACAAAGAAATTGCAGGAAAAGTAGCCCCTAATGTTACATAAAATTTTTGTAGCTTCTGTTTAAAAATTGATCATTTTATAATATTTTCTAATGTTAAAGGCTGGAGCTGATAAAATGCTTCCACTTGATCAGCTGAGTCAGAAACTGCTGGAGCACACAGGGTCCTCCTGGAATAAAATCTATAGAAAGAAACATGGAGCACTTCGCAAGGTATGGAACAAGTCTAAATAATAGTAACAATACCTAAAAGTAGGTAAATATTTGCTACAACAGAAAATAACTGGAAGTATTGTACATCTTAAAGTGGAATTTCCGACAAAACTTTTTTTGTTTAGTTTTCAAAAGGATGTTAAAAGATATAAACCTTTGTCTGTTTTTTTATTGTCATCATTGTCCCTGATTAGAAGATTCTGCCTTATCACCTGTTCCCGGGACAACTCTGTTGCTTCCAAAAAAAAGTAAATGTAAAGCTACGTACACACGTCAGATTTTTATCGCCCGATAATCGGCCAATTATCGGGCGAAAATCTGCCGTGTGTACAGTCGGTGTCGTCCATCGTGCACTCCCTTGTCGTTGGAAAGGATCGTGAAAGATCCTTTCCAACCACAAAAATTGGCAGTGTGTACGCAGCTTAAGTCTCTGACAGGGACACAATGGCAATAAAACCACTGAAAAAAAAATCTGAAACCTTCATGAACTAATGTCCCTATTGAAGATTCTCCCTCCTTTCCCAATATTGTCATTATCATTGACAATGTTGTGACTGGGAAAGTAAGTTCGGAGAGAAACAGGGCTGCAACATTTAAAAAATAAAGTGCTTAAATCTTTCCCACTCTTTACAATAAAATTGGAATTGGGTGATTTGCACCCTAATGAGTATCAATAACAGGATAAAAAGTTAAAATTGGAAAGATTGCAGGTCAACTGTTTGTTGACTGTATACTTTTTTTTTTTTTTTAGTTTCTGCAGAATCATTCCTCTGTCTTTCAACTTACTTCTGATGGATCTTTGGTAGGGTTATCTCATACAGAAAATGCCATTGATCCTCAGTGCTGTAAAACAAGTAGTTCAGGAAAAATCCAAGCTCCACAGAGAAGTGCTAGTCACTGGTTTGATTTCAATGACTCCACAGTTCAGTCTATCCAGGAACAGGAAATTGAAAAACAGTTTCAGGGAAAAGAGAGTGCATATATGCTTTTCTACCGCAAAAGCCAACTAACGAGACCTGCAGAAGGTAAGCTTTATAACATAATTAAACTTTTACAGTGTTTATTTATAAAAAGTAATCGCTTAACAGTGTAATATTTTATTTGCAGCTAAAGGTAATGCACAGTTTGGAGTCCCTGCTTACCTAATACATCAAATGGACCAGTTAAATATTCAACTACAACAGAAAAGGTTTGTTTACTGCATACCTATTTTTAACAGTTGGAAAC
>NC_092864.1:53615701-53616501 GCF_032062135.1 Pyxicephalus adspersus | reverse complement strand
TATTTCTAATATGCTTTGTATACATTCATTTCATGCCATATTCACTTTAATGGAAAATCTTCTGTTGCTGCAAATGTTCTTCTTTTTGGTCAGTTAATGAGAAATCTGTGAACTGAGAGAAATAAGGGCAACTAACATTTGTAGTAGGAGATCAATAGACAGCCATTATATTTCTCATACAATAGGTTTCCTTTAAACTTTGCAGTATGGATATTATTGCTATATGTGTACAGTGTGTTTTAAACTGATAATCCTCAACATTTTTTTTTTACCTAGTTACCCTCTGACCTTGCATTTCTTCTCTTACCCCCAAGGTTAGGTCCCAGTATTGGTGAAAACCACTTACACAGTTGGCTGGCAAATAGAATACTGTATATAAACAAGTATAAACCAATCCAAAAATAGACCAAAATTCCATTAAGTATATACCCAGGGCAAAAAATGGTGCCCTTTTTGCTAATATTTAAAACTGTAATAAAAAAGCCAGTAAAGATAACATGGATAAAAGTTTTTTTTTTTAAATAAATAAAATTGACGTGTGTTAAAGTGGCAACGACCAGAGCTTTATATATGGTAAAACCCCCCAAAAAAATGTAAGAAAAAAAAGACTTTTAAAGGCCTGGGGCCTTCTTGGATAGAAGATGGGGGCAACGACTGTGTATGCCCTCCCCCTTATTCATAAAAGACCCTTCGCCATGTGGCATACCTTCCATTACATTGTCTACTAGATTGTAAGCTCTTCGGGGCAGGGTCCTCTCCTCCTGTATCACTGTCTGTATTAGTCTGTCATTTGCAATCCC
>NC_092864.1:53610759-53615325 GCF_032062135.1 Pyxicephalus adspersus | reverse complement strand
TTTTTGAATTTTGGATGATTCTATTAATATCACATATCGCATTCATATAACGATGTTGTTGATATATTCTATGCAGAAAAGACGCTGACATAGAAGCCCACCGGATGAATGTTCACCTTCACCTATCATCCTGCTATCACTTTGTAAATGGTGCTTTACACCCAGTGGTCTCTCAAGAAAACGGCACTTTGGAGATCAGTGTAGATCAACGTGGGACAGTGCAGGACCTAAGAAAAATGGTTTTTGAGGTGATTTTATTGTTACAATTTACAGGCATATTAAACAGTTGCCCTGCACCTGTGTTTGTGCTTGTTTTATGGTGTTTAAATGTATGCCTTTCTTTTAGGGACTGATCAGGTGATCATCTCTGCCTTTTATACAAAAAATGAAATTTTCTAAAAAATGTTTATGCTTATATGTGCTTTGTCCAAATGACAGTTCTTTACAACTATAAAAAAAAGCCTGTCAGCATTACTAAATACAGTATTTAAATAACACCCTCTAATGGTTAGTAGCAAATATTCTCCCACCTGCTGTACCATATGTTACATGGCAATGCCGTGTAACAATCTGTCCATATTTAAAAATGTCACCCTAAGGTTACATACCTCTATTAAACATTTCAGTTTAATATAGCTTTTATTGGAAACACGTCTAATTCGCCATCAATACTCCAGAATATCCACCTGATTTAGTATAGTTTAATAAAGAACCCACTGAGTAAAGATTTTAACAAGTGGTCATCAGATTAGTGGATGACTCATGACAGTCATGTTGTAGAACAGCTAGACAAATGCTGACATACAACTCTAATAGTTAAATCTAAATGATGGAAAATAAACTAGTTTAATGCATGTTGTCATCAAACACCCAAAAACAGCTTTATATACAAATGTTGTCATATTTGTTGGTACCCCTCTATGACGAAATAAGCCACAATAATTTGAAACTGACAAAAGTGTAGGCACTCTTCATTGTTTTTTCTTTTTTTAACGAAAACAAGACTTTGCTTTTGAGTTTTGATTTATTAAAATACCTAAAATAATAACATAAGTGAAAATGGTGTGGACAAAAATTATAGGACCCCTAGCCAGATATTTTGTAGCACAACTATACAGGCAATCACAGCAAACAAACATTGTCTGTATCTCCCAGTGAGAGTTCTGTACCTACGTCAACAACAACATATGTCAACAGATAGCTTGGCCTACTTTTGCTGAGCAGACTGCTCCAGCTGTGCCAGGTTTAAATGGTGCCTTCTCCAGACTGCATGTTTCTATTCTTTTCATAGATATTTAAAAAGGATTCAAATCAGGGCTCAAAAAGACAAACTAATAGTACGTAATTTTTCTACTATTTTCACAGAAAGATCTTGCGGTTTGCAGTTATTCTTTTATAGCCTTTGCCCATTATTCATTTTTATTCTGATCTCCTCTGAAAATTACTTATGATTTTTGTAGGGGTACAAACAAATGTGTCTAGGCTGTTTTAGAATATGTTTGTAGAATAAGCAATTTTCTTTTTTCAAACTTGCTTTGCTTTACTAAAGGACATATCAAAGGCATGCAGGTGCACAAGGGGCTTTTTATTTAATCTCCTTTCCGTGATCAAAAAGCATTGTTTCGATGAGTTGAAAAGGTACCACCAGATTGTCGACAACTGTATATGTTTTCACTAAAAATACTTTTTTTGGCACATAAAAAAGAAAAAGTTTTACAAAGTTACAGGGTTAGATTTGAACTAGCAGCTTTGAGAGTATTGCACATGTCTACTAATTACTATTACAGCTTGTAGACCAGGCTAAGAAATTTTTTAAAAGAGTATTTTCTTTTAAAGACATTTGAGGCATAGGCAAAGATTCTTTTAAAGCTTTAAAAAATATGTTGTCTGTTTTATAGAAGTGTCTTGTCTTTTAGTTGAAACTGGCTGGCATTTAAGGAAAATGGACTGGTGTTATGAAGCAGGAGATCCCCTGAGTGAAGAGGTAATCATTCAAAATGCTTCCTCTCTCTACACAGAAATGACTATTCAGTCCCTCAACCTTTCTGTCTGTGTTACACTCTCATACAGCCCCAGTAACACTACTATGCCATCCCTGTTTCAACATTGTATTTCATCCCTGTATTTTTCCCCTTCTGTGCCATTTTGGCTATTAACTACTCATATTCATTCTTTGTGGCTTTGATGTTAATGGAAAAATGGTATACAATGACATCTGTCAACATAAATATATCACAAAACGAATGTGCTCTAAAACTGTCCTTGATTTCAGGTGTATTTTTAAAGCGTTTTTTAAATTGTTTAAAAAAATATTTATAATTCAAAATTTTCAACATCATGAAAAAAAGCGGAAAGGCATAGCAGAGCTAAAATTAGCTCACTTTTTTTTGTAAAAGAAAAAAAGGTTTTTGTGGCCTGGTATATTAATTATTCGAATATTTCACATTTTTGGCAATACATATGTTCTACCTTTCTGCCATAGGCCTGCATTGGAGAGGGGTATTTGTTTCCCTACTCTGTTGTCAAAGTATGATCATGTCTTTCATAGCTTTCATAACTTTTCATTGTGATTGTTTCCAGCGACAATAGATTTCAACAAGAGCCTTGTAGACGACACTGTTTATTCTCTGGAGAGGGGAAAGGGGGAGAATGATTGGGGAAGCACTCCAATGGGTCTTCCACCATAGAAATGTCTTTAAACATCTCTTATTTTCTAGGACTCCACTTTGAAGGATCTAAACATTCAATCTGGAGATACATTTGTCATAACTGAGGGAAGACTTCCACCCAAGGTAGGTATTTACCAAAAACGGTTCATATATGACACTTCCCAAGACCTTTTCCTTTCCTTTGATTGTCAGGTACTATTTTCACAATTTTTCATTTTTTTGTGCAATGCAAATAGGGTTTTCTAAAGTTACCTGTTTGGCTTTACTGTCAGAAAACGGAACAGAATTCTGTCAATCATGTATTCAGTTGCCTGGCAGCCCTACAGATATCTGGTGGTAAGAAACAAATAGATGTTATGTTTCATGGTTGTTCATGACCTTCTAGATTGCAGTTTTTTGGATTTCTTACATCAGAATATATGCAATAGATTTCACTGTGCATGATTGGCAGTACCAGTCAAATTGATTTAGGTAGATGTTATATAAATTCTGGTGCAGCTCATGTACATCACCAGGGTATTTGTTTTTTATGAAAATGGTGCTTTAGGTTTGATTTATTCCTGTAGTCCAAGAATTCATCTTCATATTGCTTGTATGATTAGTGAATCTCAGGATTGTGTCTCCTACTCCTGCTATTCAAGTGTGTTTACTTTTACAGATGATTCTTCTAAAGAGCCAGACTCTGATTTGTCCTTTGTGGGTCACATAGAGCTATCCAAAGAGGCTTCACTTCAGGAGATGAAACTGCAGGTTTGTGTATAATACCAGTATCTAGATATTTTTGTGTGTTTTGACATTACGCTGCATTTGATATTTCACACAAAATATTTCTATGTATGATTAGTACATTTTTTATTATCTGTATAGATTATGACACTACCAGTTTTTGAGGCCCTTGGAATTCCTTCTCCTGATTTTCTCCGTATCTGGACCTTAGAAAATAAACGGTTGGCAAAAGTATTGCGCTTCAGTCACTTGCAGATCAGGTGCTTTTTTTTTTTTTTTTTTTTTTTTTTTTTAGTTAATTTAAAATGATTATGAAGCGATAACATTCTTTTTTTTCTGTTGTAAAATTCACTATTTTAAGGTAACAAAAAAAGGAAAGAGTGGAATTTGCCTAACATATTCATTAATGTATGCAGTTAGCGCTACCTTCAGAAACTAGAAGCAGTGGAAGCAGCATTCTTTCTTAACGAACCAGTGTTTTAACATTTGCCAGCAGTCAGCTGCTAAATAACTGCCCTGTTTATCCCCTTTGGGTGGCCGCAGGTGGGACACTTACATGTAGCATCTCAACCATGGGCACAGTTTATGGGTATGAGAAAGTGGTAACAACTGGATCCTTCCATATAGACAGCCTCCCTACCCCCCTTACCTCCCGTGCTTGGGTTCTTCATTTTTGTACATTGCTTTTGCAATACCTAGTCTTTTTTCTCTTAATAATAAAAATGTATGACCTGTTGGTGAAGCCCATACCCCAGCCAATTAGAAAGCCCTAGACTATGAAGGTCATCCAATTTACTTGTACTCCATATTTTGTGTCATATAGTCTGTGTAACTAGACACTGATGTATAATCCATTCTTTGTGGATCCTCTGTTTCTTTTTTCTATTTGTTTGTTATTATATTACTACTTCCATGCCTAATAAATATGTATTGAAAAGAGTAGTAATAACCACACCTAAACCTCAACCTAACCTCAAGATGACAATACCTAGAAAAACACAAAAAATTTTATGCTTTAGCTTTAAGTTTGTGCTTTTAATAAAAGTTGAAAATTGTTATCAATTAAGTTATCAATTCTGAGTTTGAAACCTGTTGTAAACATGCATTCTAATGCATCCTAACATGCATCCTAGTCAAACGTACATAGAAATGCAGGGACAAAACCTACTTA
>NC_092864.1:53591435-53609470 GCF_032062135.1 Pyxicephalus adspersus | reverse complement strand
TTTTTTTTTTATAGTGACTACAAACTGGGACTCAGAACAACACTGTGTGTGGAACCTCTGCAGGCGGAGGAGTGCTTGGGGTAAGTTTTGTGGTTACAGCAGTAGATTTGTGTATATATCGAGTGGATTGACAAATGTTTAGAAATAATATTTTCCTATTTCTTAAAGCTGAAGCAGATATAAGGGACACAGATTAATGAAGCTTTGTAATTGTAGCATTAGTACAATGTTTGACCTGCTATCACTGTTTTGCAATTCCTATACAGTAAAGCTGGATTGAGAGGAAAAAGCAGCACTAAGAACAAATGTGCTGACAATTAGCATGCTGCTAAGAAGGAAAAGCAGTGTGACAGGGGAGAGCTCAACACACTTTTACCATCTAGTCACAGTCTGAGCAGGATGATATGGGCTCGCAGGAAGTGGGTTAAATGCTTGCTATTGGCAATGACCTGCAATGCAAATATTTCAGGCTGAATATTTAAGCAAAAGCAGTTTTTGCGTTAAACTCTTTCTTGCTGGAGCATTTTTGCACACATGGTAAAATAGGCATTTTAGATCTAAAGATTAATTGTAACCATCAAAACATTAAACATTACAGTAAAGTAGAAGTAGAGACTTTTTTGCTATCACAAGGTGGCTGACTAACCCTCTGTGTAAAAGCATAGTTCAAGTGACAGGTTCTCTTAGACTCCTAATGTCTGCACTGTTGAATCTGTTTGAGCCTAAGCCCAGTTAGCTTCTAACAGCCAGCACTTAGGGGTATGACGGCTCTGAACCAAGGAGTGTTTTGAACTAAGACGGCTCTGAACCAAGGAGTGCTTTGAACTAAGCACATCCAGGTTTCTAACTTCCAGGGCAGATTGGGGAACAGAAGTTGTATTCCCATCTCTCTCTATCCGTACTCCCACCAGAGATCCCAGGTGCCCAGAGGGGACTGTATCGAAATGGTTCCTTCCCGGGCCCATAGATGTGACTGGGTATTACCGCAACCTAAATCACAGAAAAAAAACAGTGGCAGAAAAAATAACTATAACAGCTGAAAAACTAGTGGGTTGCAACAGAAAATGGTTAATAGACTTATTTTTTATCTTAATTTTCTTCTGCTTTAATGTGTTTAATTATATTTACCTTTATGATCTCTTAGTGCTCAAGATCTCCTACTGAGGGTCCAGCTTTCTGTTCCAGGAGAATTTCGCTATTTTCCACCAATGGACATTGCATGGAATATTTCTCGTGGATGTACGGCCTCTAGTCTTCGTCAAAGAATTGCCACCCACTGTTCATTACCAGCAGACAAAGTGGAGATTGCAAAGTACTTACTGGAGAAACACGAATGGCTCCCAATTTCTAGCTGGGTAAGACTTCTGGTTTGCTTTCTGAATAAGTCAAATATTTTATTATACTGTAATATGTATGTGTGTTTATGTGTGTATGTATGTATGTGTGTATATATATATATATATATATATATATATATATATCAAAATTAAGGAAGGTATACAAATACAAAAAAATAAAACTGTAAATGGTTGGTTATCTGATAATATTATCAACTTTGCTTATCTGCTCATTATTGTTTCTCTTTAGACTCAACACGTTTCCAAAAAGAAGAAGAAGAAGAAGAAAACCGAGAGCCTGCAGGGGGCACCGTATTATTTGAAGGATGGGGATATCATTGGTGTAAAGGTTAATAATCTCTGGGTTGGCAATATCTTAGGTATTATGTCATGTCACGTGCTGTAGTTCATCTGAGGATATAATTACCTAATTTTAGACCAGCTGACGATCAGATGTTTGAAATGATAGTCTACGTTCACATCTCTATATCTTTCATACCCTGCTTCTGCATTCTTTTTACATGTTTAACGATTGTTTGATATCTAGCTTCATGTAAGATATATTTTCCATGTGTGTACCTCATGGCAATAACAGTTTATCCACTAGAGAATGTTCAGTAAATGTCATATTCACTGCTTTAAAAGTTACCCCAAAAGGTTTTTCAAAAGATTTTTTTGGAGTGATAAGGAGTGGGGACCCGCACTTGTCTGCCTATTGGAGATGTTACTTATGCTGTCTTTTTGATCTCTTGAGCTCTGTCACTGAAAATGAATCTTAACTTTTAAGTATTACCTTTTCTTTTGGAAGATTTCCTGTCTTATTGTATTGAAAAAAGAAAAAAAAGAAAGTGAATGAAATGGTAAAAGAATTGTCAGATATTTTAACCATTGCCGTCTGCATCAAAAGAACAACGTTTTAGCTTTAGAAAAACTTTTTTTGAGGCTAGAAAAAGAGCATAATAAACAGTGTGAAGCAGTGAAATAACTGTATATATGAATTTTTATTTTTCAGAACCTATTACTGGATGACAAGTTAGATTTTAGTTCAGAGAATGACTATATAGCAAAGGAAAAACAAAGACAGCATGCAGAAAACAAGAAAAATAGGTAAGGAATTTTTTTTGTGTCTTTATTCTGCAATATATTTTAGAGGATAAACTATATACTGCTAGGCAAAAATAGCATTAAAATAACATAAAAATTGTAGGTTTTTATTAAAGCGGAACTAAAGTTTCACTTTTAAGCATCCACAATCAGGTAGATGATATCCCTTACACAGTAAGCCCTCCTGTCCACCTGATTGCTCCAGGTATCAGTCAAAAATCAGAGCTGCCCATGCTCAGCTAAAGCTTTGATAGCCAGGATACCCAGTAATCCCAGCTCTCCCTGCGCATGCCAGGAATGAACTTCTGTGGGAAGGTTACATCAGGATGGCTACAGCAAGAGAAGAATGAAAAAAATGGCAGTTCTTTGCATGAGAACAGTTTGTATTTTAAGTGCAACACCCTTTTCTATAAAAAAAAAAAAAAAAGGGTGCAGCACCCCCTCCCCCAATTAATTAAGAATGAATAACAGCGCAGAGCCTCCCGGGATAACTATGTCACGAGCATCTCAGGCATGCGCAGAGGGAGCCCTTTCATCAAAAGGGCTCTTTCCCAATCTACGTCACCCTATTTCTCTGCATCGGGTGATGTAGGAAGAAGAACCCAGGGGAAAAGGAGTAGATGGCGGCACCCAATGAAAGAAACCTCCCGACGGATGGACTGCTCTGCAGGATTGAAGGTTACAACACCCTTTTTTAATTTTTTATGGGAGTTTTGGGTTTTACTTCCTCATAAAGAAAAAATCACAATCTGCAGGTAAGTCTTTGAAAATAATAAAACTGTAAGTTAGTCCATGAGTCAAGATTTGCTAGAGATATGAGGGGCTCATAATTTCTAATGGCAATTCCAGAGTGTTTTTTTTTTTTTTTTTTTTAACCTAAATGTATCATTTAGAAAATGCATGTATACACACTGCACAACGCTGTATAAATTTTCTCTGCCTGCTTTTTCCCTGCTCTAGTTCTCCAAGTTCTCCCAACACCACATGATCTTTTGGGTAGTAGGAAAAGCTATAACAAATAAAAGTTTTAGTTACAGACACAGCTCTCTCTTCTTGCACATTACAGATCTCTTTGCTTCTGATTGTCTGATTACTGAGTGTGCTGGTCCACCCCACCCCCCCATGCCCTTACCTACATACAAAAATGATTGAATGGGAAAACTAAAGAGTGGCCATTTTGGGGCTGATAATATGTCCAAGTAAAAGCTTTAAAAGGGTAAATAATATGTCTAAAATAAGTTAAATGCACATGTCATCTATTGGAAAGATTGCTGCTGCACTGAATGGTCTTACTACTGGATTCCTTAAGGGGGACCTATCATCACTTTTTCAACATTATACAAAAGGATGGCTATCCTTTTTACATAATGGAAATTTTTTTACTTTTATTTTTTTACTTTTTTTGGGAAGGTCTGCCTTTACAGTAAAAACTGAAAGGGAAACCTGCAGCCTCCTGGGATACCTAACTCAGAAGGCTGTGAGCTGATCTTTCTTCACCTGTGTCATTAAGGGGCTTTTCTCTTGCACAGTGAGATTGGCACTCATTTATTTTACGCTTAGAAGGAGACACGTCGCCCGATCTCGCTCCTACACCACATGAAAACGGGGGACGTGAGGAAAAAGCTAGAAGAAAGAACATGACTGCGTTGGATGGAATAGCAGAACCCAGAAAATAGCTTTTCACAGCTAAAGGTAGGTCTTATTTGTTTTTTTTGATGCTACTGCTGATCAGTAGACCTGAAAACCACTGTAATGGTTTTTCTTAAAGGTGCTATAATTTTATTAAAAGCTTAATTTTATGTTTTTGACTAAAACTACTATTTCTGTTTCTCACAGTCCATCATCTAATTGCAGTACAAAAGTTCGCACAAGTGGCCGGAAGCCAGAAAGTTCTTTATCCATCCGAGTGGGAGTATTCAGATAGCACAGATTTGCTCCTATTATTGGAGCTTGAAGTCCAGAATCTAATTCCTCTTCAACTCAGGGATGAACATACTGTACACTGTTGGCTGTGCATTGTTATGGAATAGGCCTATTGTTCCCCCTGGGGGCCGGATACAGGTGTTCAACTTTCTGCTGTAGGTGTATGGTTGCTTGTCGCTGATCTCAGCTGCAGAACAGTCAGCGATATTTCTCTGTATGGAGGTGCCTTTTCTTTTCTCATTACCTGCTGTACATTACCTTGAATCAATTTCCTTAAACTGCTGCTGTAAAAAAAGAAGGAAAGCACAAAGCTCTACTTCTAATCAGGTTAAAAAATTGCCTCCAATTCATTTAATATTATTCTTTTATTAAGTTACATTTGGTTCTATGATTTTTTTATATATATATAGAATTACATTCCCATGCTTATTATGGAGTCAGCAGCTGTCAAGGAATAAAGGGATAATCAAATCTCAACTATATCAACTGTTAAAGACTCAGTCTGTCATATTTGGTAATGTAGGTAGCTTGGGATTTCTGTCTCAGACAGCCCTTTTACACTTACTGTACATGTATACTGTAATGTGCAGTTTGGACACAGATTGCTACATGTGTTTACATGACATTTTGTATGACTTGCATTTCTTAGTGGCTTAGTGAATTTAAAATGTGTTTTTTGCTCATGCATTGTATGAATCAAGCCAGAAAAAAATTAAAATAGGGTTTCATGGTACAGAAGTGCGTAACAGATACAATCACACAAACATACATACATACATACATACATTCATTCCATCATTGCGTCATGTGGGTGGTTGTTTTTTTCATGAATCACTTTAAGGTCCAATGCAGTCTTAATGTTTGCTTTGGGAAGAGTGGGTAGGGGATAGACCCTTTGTCAAGTTCTCTTTTCTTTTTTTTCTTTTTTTTTTTTTTTGCAATATAAAACTATTGGAGAGCTTTCTCCACCCTTTTGTCAGTACAAGAGTTGATGAGAAATCTATCAAGTAAGGTCAGAGAATACAATTCTCTTTGTTTATTGTTACTGTCTGTGGTGTAAACACACAAATGAATGCAGCTGAACTTGAAAGCAGCAGTACTTAAATTTGATTTGACAATCAGACTCTTAGACTCTTGAAATTACCTGTATGGTCAGCTAATTAGGGTTTCATGCATTCTAAAGTACTGACAGGGAATGTTCAATTAGCCAGCCTGGGGGTGGAGAATGTAATCGAGAATGTTTTGCATTTAAATGATAGAGAGACAGGATAAATACATATGCGTGAGCTTTATACTTCTTTTCAGCCAGTTTTGTAATATTCTACACTGTTAGGCCAGTTATCCAGGGCATGTAAATAAAAGACCCATTTCCAGACTATTGGACTATTTATAAGCAGCAGCACATTAGATAGGTTCCTCCTGTAATCTTGCTTATTTTGTTAGTGACAGTACTTTGTAAAGCAACAGATGGAGGCCTGTTAGAATACAGTCCACTCCTAGTCCTAGTCCTAGAGAGCTGATATGCAGGAAATAATGGGAAGCTAAAACACTGATAGAATTCAGGTACATATATAAGCTGTATTAAACATAAACTTTTAGGAGAAATCTAAGACTGCCCTTTGACCTTTACATTATGCAAATGCTAGTGGCCTTGCAATAAGTGTTTTTTTTTTTTTTTTTTTGTCTTTTTTTTATTCTTTCCCACAAAACAGATATATAGGAAACTACAAGCTGACTTAAAGTGGAACTAAAGTCCCACTTTTGATATAGGCAATATAGGTAGGTGGTGGTTGCAGAAAAAGAGGTGATGTGCCTTTTGTAATACCTGTTCATGCCTGCCTGATTGCTGCCTAGCCGGCAAATTTTGCTGAGCTATGCACATGCAGCTAAGTGTTTGTTGCTAGGGGAAACCAGCAAACCTGGCTTTTCTTTGCAAATACCGGAAATTAATGAAGTCCCACGCTCATGTGCCAAAGTTTTCTCATCCCAGCACAGCCAAAATCATCTTAAGGAACAGGGAAGGTGGTGGGGCCCTGCGATGGAAAAAGGATAGTTGAGTAATTACAGGTTTAGTTCCACTTACATTCCCAGCATGTTGCAAAAACTGAAATTCCTTGGATACTGTATTTGTGTAAAATTTCAATTATGAGAATTCCCACTTTTGGATTTTTATAATATGAAAAATGCAATAGGAGATGGATGACCACGCAGTGAAGGACAGAAACATCCAGTTTTCAGTGCAGGAAATGAATTTTCGTTATTGGCCCCTTTGATCTGCAGTGTACCATGGCATCTTATAGAGTTATATAGTAGGATGACCTGTTTGATATGGACTTTTATGACTGTGCCTTTAATTTTATCCTTTCATGTGTCGTCTTTGCCTGCTGCAAAAATATAAGCATCTTGTCCAGTGCTTATCGCATTATGTGGTCACATTCAAATATTAATCCAATCTCTGCCACCTAAGGTAGGCTGGACACTCATATTCTTACTGCGCTTCAGAGCACCATTGAAAGAGGAGTCAGTTGACATCAGCAAACTTTTTTCCTTAAATATTTGTTCCTTGATCAACGAAAAGGCTGTCCCCTTTAACATTTGTTTTAGTTATACTGTAAATTGTCAATCATGTCCATAAGTGCTGTAATAGCAGCATCAGAGGTCTGTTTGCACATACATATATGTATCGCGTTTGACATTAATAAAGAAAACTGACTGCAAACCTGATAAGAAGTCTAATTAATTTTAGATTACCTAGACAAGTAATTGAACATTTGGCATTAAAAAAGGAAAGGTTCCTGTATGACAATGGGTTAATATCTTGTGTCCATAGGAAGAAAGAAGCTACAGTTATTAAAACAACTCTGTTGTAAGCAAACATCTTTCCATAGATTTTAAAGGCAGATCTGTTTAGATTCCTTGATGTGAGCAATTAAAAGGAAAGCCTAATGTATGTACAACGAGCATGTAGTATGATTTTTATTGCCATTTTGCATTAAAAATTTTTCATTCAGCTCCAGTTACATACTTGAAACATCAAATGATGGAGATAGGTGTCTATCATGTAATTTACGTGCAGCTTATTTAAGTTCTTGAATGTGTACCTACTTATACTCCCCTGCACATCAACACTTGGATTGGGAAAAGAAGGAGCAGTTTTTCCGCTCAGCATGTGTGCTTTAAAGGCGCACACTGACAGAAGAAAGAAAAAAAATGAATATTATTCTGTCTGTTGCTTCAGGAGGCTGGCAGGTGAAAGAGGCAAATAGCTTAGCTGCAGAGGAGAATGGGCAGGTAATTTAACAAGGGCCTCTTTTTCTGTGTGTGTGCATATGTATGACTAGAAGTACAGAAAAACAATTTTTAGAGCAAAAATGCTCACATACACTTACCAGGCACTTTATAAGGTACACGTTTGGATATTACATTGACAAGCAGCTGATCAGCCAATCATTGGGCACCAATTATCTGTGCATGCAGACATACAGACATTGTCAAAACTACCTGGTAAATTTCCAAGCAAGCATCAGAAAGAGAAAGAAAGGTGATTTGAAAGACAAGTTGGTCTGAGTGTTTAAGAATCTGCTCAGATTTTCACACACAACCAGGTAAACCAGGTTTACAAAGAATGGTGAGACTCTCCTTGTACATTACCACTCATTACATCCGAGGTATGCAGAAGATCATCCTTGAACACATCAAACCTTAAAGCAGATGGACTACAGTAGCAGAAGACCACACTGGGTGCCACTCCTGTCACTGAAGAACAGGCACTTAACACTTGGATTTGCATGGGCTCACTAAACTTGGACTAGAAAAGATTAGGAAAAATGTTGCCCCAACTCAGTAATATTGTTTTCTTCTGTGATCTTTGGATCGTAGGGGTAGAACATGGTATTGCCATCATGAAAGCATGGATCTGTCCTGCCTTGTATCAATGGTTTAGGTTGGTGGTGGTGATTTAATGGTTTAAGGGATATTTTCTTGCCACAGTTTGGGCCACTTAGTACCAAATGAACATTGTTTAAATGCTGCAGCCTACTTTAGTATTGCTGCTGACCACATGCACTTGACGACTGCAGATTTCCCATCTTCTCTTGTCTACTTTCAGCAGGATACCATACTATGTCATAAAGCTTGAATCATCTCACACTGGTATATTGGACATAATGTCTTCACTGCACTCATATGGTCCCAGAGTCACCAAATCTCAATCTAATAGAGGACATTTGGATGTAATGGATGAAGAGATTCACAACATAGATGTACAGCTGACAATTCTGCGGCAACTGTGTGATGCTGCTATGTCAATATGAGAGAGAGCGTGAGAGATGTTGATTATTCATCACAAAGAGCTCTTGGTGACTTTGTGGGTTACAAGGACAGAAAACAAGCAGAAATCACCGCACATACATCTGTAATGAAAACATTTTGAGGATTGGAAAATTAGAACCATCTTTGTGTTCCTGACCATGCTTTTTATGGAGATTACCACCAGTAGGAAAAGTGGTTTATACCTCCCCATTGGGTCCACAGAGAGCAATAATGCTATTTTGAGGTGCCAATACACTTTAACAACCATACAGGGAATGTACCTATTTTAATTATTAGACTTATGAGAAGAAACAGTAATGCGGAACCATTGTGTAGCAGTATTCATAATTACTATAAAATAAATTACCAGGCATGTGCTCACAGAAAATCAATTTGTTGCTTCCCTGTAGGTTGGACAAAAACAAAACTATGGCTAGGTTTGTCTTCCTGTTTGCAGAAGTCAGGCATTAAAATTTGCTTACCAATAAACTTGAAAAAAATATCACAAAGTAGAAAGTTCTTCAGATAATACATTTATTTGATACGTTTAAAAATACATAGTAAATATTTTTATATAAAATGTATAAAGTTACAGAGGAAGTAGAATGTTGATCCAAAGTGTGTGCAAAAAACCTGAACAGAAGCCCTCATGTACCCATGTTTAGTGACATCACTAATCAAACCTTCCAGACCTTCCAGGCAGAATTGTAGGCAAATATTTGAACAATGGGTGTTGCTTTGTTTATACAGCACTATATCAAACAGAAGGTACATTTAAATTGATCTACGTGTTATGGGTCCTTTCAGTTACCTTAGGGAGTGCATATAGGAAAGTTAAATATGGGTTCAAAAGGATAAAACCAGTGTGAGCCTGGGAATAAGAAGACCTGATAAATAAGGATTACAAGAGTTCTTCTTGGTCAGGTTAACCATGTTTCATACTTGAAGGAGTACTGTTCAGAAAGGGAGGGGTTCTTGCTGGTCTTTCTTGGATTGTGCTGTGATTTTCTGCTCACCATTTCAGCACTAGAAGACTTGCTCTTATGGGCACTCACAGCTCTGTGTGCAACAGAACTTTAGCTTTCTTCATGTTTGTAACCACTGTCGGTGAAATATAAGAAAAGGAAAATGTTATTGTCATCATTTATACAATGGTAAAGAACAGTATATTAGGCCATCCATAAGTGATATGTAAGTTGCATGTATAGTGGTTAAATCAATCACTTATCTGTGTTATACAGGGACATACTGATAAAAACATGACCGAAAATTGAACCCTTTCTCACCCTCTCTTAAACAAAAGTGAAGTTTCATCTGGAGTTGCACTTTAATAAAGAAAAATTATTTTAAACACCATAAATATACAAAATTATTGCAAGTGACCCAAACTACAAAGCCACATTGCTGATGTTCCTCACAATTAATATGTGTGCTTTTTTTAATAGTACCAGACTTTAAAAAATACATATATAAAAAAATGTATTTGTTTTACCCAGTATTCCTACCATACTTACATTCTGGGATGTCTCCAGCTTCATAGGCATACATTCTGTTTGAGTATCTTCCTGCAAGGTCTGTTCTGACAGTCATTGATGGATCTGTATAGCAGAAACACATCAGTTAGGAGTGATAGAGAATGGAGTTGATAAAAAAAGGTTGCAGTTTGAACTTTTATTAACTATGCACCTGTGGTAGTAAGAACTAGTGCAAATATATTGCAATCCAATAGTTGTCCTGCCCAGGTGGTTATCACTTGGATAAGAAAAGGGCTCATTTGATAGGAAAGCACAAGAGACACCACCTTGGGCACCTCAGCATGATAGGAGGGCAAAAGGTGGAGGACCTGCAACCTATGGTGCTAAAGGTGGTATAGAGGGGACACACTTTGGTATTTTCACCTTGGGATTAAAAAACAAAATGTTCTAATATTATAAGCAAAAATCACCCCCCATTGCGATTATTCACAGAAAGCTATTTCTTTTGAACTATTGTGTTAGTGAAAATCCATGGATATTTCCTAGATTGCATAAGAGTGTAATCAGTCAGCATTTAAAGAAATAAACCCGACCGGTCATTCATTACTGTTGAAGAACCTAAATTTAAAGTGAAAAGGTCTCAGTATAGGAGACCTTTATGTGGGGAAAAACTGAAGTCCACAGTTTTAGTTTCTAAAACAGTGTCCCTTTGATCTGAAATAGACAGAAATATTGATACTATGAGGACATACTTCCTAAATACCAGGCACTTTGGGTCTAAAAAGTTTCTAAATTACCCTTTTCACAAGAATTCAAAAGTGACACTTTTCTTGGAAAATGACTGCTTGGGGATAAGTGTGAATCTGATTCATTCACTAGTCCAATCAAACATACATACTTTTAAAATATATGAATGAACTCAGCTCACAAAGAAATTGTAATAATTGGTCATCTGAATAGAACTTACCCACAAATATGACTCTGGGTACATAGTGCCCATCAGGAGACTGGTTCTCATCAGCAACAGGGTGCTGTAAGCAAAAAGCAGATCCCGTTATATAGATGTAATCATTTTAGAAAATGTAACTTGCTGGAAGCAGTTATCTTTTCATTTGAAATGTCTAAAGCATTGTTAACACATTGAAGGCATAATATCCTTTATCTCTTATACTTCTCATGTAAGTATCATTCACTAAGTATAAACTGCAGAAAACTACCAGGAAACTTACCACTACATTCAGCATTACAAAGTCTTCCCGAGCCAGTTTCTGTGCCAAGTCATCAGCAACAAAGGCTTTTTTCAGTTCTAGAAATGATAAGAAAGGAATTTGTTTTAGTGACGGTTGGTAAAATGTGATATTACAACGCATAGATAAAAAGCATTAAACTTCCTATAAACCTACAAAGCCATTGTAACAATCTTAAAATGTGACTTGTGTTCGTGGATAATGTGTAAACAGAAATATAAGAGTGGCCACTGTTGTTCCAGGACTGTCATCCTTGAGTCGCTACATTGAATTGCTGACCTGGAACAAGCATAATGCCAGGGAAGTGTCAGAATGTCTTCTATGCTCATACATCTCTATGCTAGAGACTTTTCTAGTACTAAAATAACAAATAGGATTATGCCTTCAAAATAGAGTCAACTATAGCACCCCCCATCCTACTTTGATGTTCCATTAAAACAACTATGTTGACACAACTATATTTGTATACTTGGCTTATTCCCCTGGAGAGTATTTGCTACTCCCAACCAGACAGTCCTCTGGTCCAACGTCAGCTATCAAGTTGGAGGTGACTGACTTCAGTAACTAAGGAGATGATACAAGTGGTGTACCCGTGCCTTCTATTGCTGTGATCCTAAAAACATTTCCCACCTATAGCCTATAGGGAAAAATGACTCTGTGATTATCTCCAAAACTAGCAGGGTCCCAAAATTTTAGATGAACACTAGGCTAGCAACCAGCAGACGTTGGAAATGTTAATCTGTCCACATCAGAATCTCGTTTTATGCAAATATGATGTCCAGAGACCAATCTTTTATTAGTCAGTTCTATTAGATTTTCCCTCAGGGCTATAAAGTGGTATTTTATGTACTAAATGTAGCATTACACATTGACTGAGTCCAGGGCAAGCTTTGTCTTTCTAGCTGATTTCAAAAAGCAGCAATATATGTTTCAACAAATGGCAAATTGCTGCTATATTATTTAAAAATGCCTCTCATGGACAATCTTCTAAAATAGTGAATTTACCTTGGCTGAAAGGACAGTCTTCCAAATGATGAATCACCATAAGAGGCTTCTTACTGCAATATTGACAAAGAAAAGGGGTTATGGTAACAGCAAGCTTGTTTTTTTCCCCAAGCCTACTGTAACACTATAAAAACTTCAATTCAGTGTAATACAGAAGTTATAACTGAATTGTTCTAAATCTTGGATTGACAGTATAGATGTATCTTGGTATGTAAGGGCACAAATGAAGTACTTACGCCTCTCTAGACCTGGCCAAGGCTTCTTCATAGGTCTGAATCCACTCAATGCCAGAACCCCAGCCTTCAAAGAAAGTAATAAAATAAAGTAAATAAATAAATAAAATAAAATCATGTTTATTAGCTCTTAATGTAAAACAGCAGTGCAGCAATCAGCAATATATCCTCTAGTGCAAGCCTGTACTTTCCCACAAAGACCACCCTCCAGAAGTCATCATTGGAACAGACACTCACCTCTGTCAAGAGTCTTGGGCTGAGAGGCTTCAGCAGATTCTGTATCAGAATTAGTACTGGGGTCAGGTGTTGGCTGTCTTTTTGGCTTTCTAGTGGCAGCCTCGCTCATCACAGTACACAGAAGAAATAGCAGGCAACAAAAAGACAGGTTGGAATTCATGATGTCTGCAAAAGACAAAAGAAAATGCAGCAATTGTACTGAAAAACAATATAGAATACCACTATACAGTAAGATGTCAAAGTTGTGTGAGCAATCCACATCCAACTTTTGTTACTGTATGAAATGTTATAAAATGACAACTAATGTTTTTAATGAATAGGTTTTAGGTATATGCAATGAATTCCTATGAAAAGTTAAAGGTTGGTTAGTGAAGTTATAGTAAATAATAGTAGAAGGTATTCTTGCTGTAGTGCTAGATCATTTGCCTCACTCACCTGTGGCTTGTGGCTGCCTCTTGCAATGTCGGAGGTGTACCAGGATGAATAGTACAGCAAGGGACAGGTGAACATCTATTTATACCCAGAGCTGAGCAGTCTGCCAAAGATCAACGTCAGCCTTAAAACCAGGATGTCCTGATCCCTGCAGTCTGACTGACCCAACCCAGAGCTCAATGAAAGCTAAGAACTGCCCCCATCACACCTTTCCCTTTTCTCCGGGTTGCCATTGTTTGTTTAGTGGAGATATGCTGGGGGACACACCCGTCCCTGGCCCTTTTTTCTGGATGTGTCCTATACTTATTGGCTGAGAAGTACAGTGTTCATGAAATTCATAACTAAGAAGAAGAATTAAGAAAATGCATGACTGTACTTATTTGCTCATGTACAACTGCAGATTATATACTTATATACTTTAATTTGCTTTTAAATGATGCATGCCAAAATATTAAATATAATGTTCAGGGATGAGTTACGCTAAATTCTGCTGTGTACAATATTGTCTAGACCAAAGAATTGCTAGCTATCTGTTATTTCATACCAAGATGTGCAGTGCCATCTCGAGAAGGAGACATGCATGTTCTGGGTAGACCCTGGGGCATCATAAATTGCATATGAATAAGCATACAGCTTAATATAAACAAAGCAAAGTGTTTTGCCTAGGATTTGGAATTTTGATCTTTTTGATATTTAAATGCTCTGACACACAGCACAACTTTGTTTGGCACACTTTGTTAGGCAATTTGATTTTTGCCTGCTGCAGTCAAATAATATTTATTGGTTTTGTTTCTTCCCTGGCCTGGGACTAGATAGTAAAAAGAAATAGCACTCTAATGAGCTCATATGTCTGTCACTCTTCTTCCATATTACATATCTTGCATATTACTAGAACATGAGCACTTAAGCACAACTGACTGGCTATTAGTGCTGCTTTTTTTCCACTCTGATCTCTAATTTTTTGTAATACATTGCAAGAATCAGAAAAAGTAAAATGCTGACATTTTCAATATTGCATGTATTAAACAGAGCTTCTTTACATTTGCTTTACATATTTCTGCTTGGAGTCTACCTCTGTCAGTTTTGTGTGTCCTGGTTTCCCAGGGGCATGAAGTTAGGGGATTTTTTTTTCCATTTGGGACATAGCATCAAAAAACTCCACTTGGAGTAATATACAAAATGGCCTTAAAAAAGACCTGATTGGGCAGTATTATTTTATATTCTCAATAGTAATAAAATTGATTTTTTTGTGTTTGTATATATAACATGTTTTTGCTCCTGATCAATGCTTGACTGATGTCATATCACCAAATACATTTTATATCATTTCAAAATAAAAAGTACATTACACAGTGAATTACCCTAACCACAATTACTGTTTCAAGGCATAGAATGATTACTCTTATCTCACATTACCACTGTTATCTGTAGATTTCATTAACACTAAAAACTCAGCAAATCTTAATTTAGCAAATCCACAAGTGCACTTCTAGGCGGAGCATGTGGCTCCGTTTGGCTTAGCCATTTTAAGCTCATAGAGCAGGATACAGATAAAGTAAAGTGATAAAAAAGTTCCCATAATGAACTGGGAGAGGCCTAATCAGTGGATTATTGGGAGGGTGTAATTAGAATGCAGATTGTGGAGACAGAATAGTAATCACTTAGTATTGAAATATTAGGATGTTCTAGCAAAATGTGTATAGCTATGTAAAAATGAGTGTAAGTGATGGTTTCAGTTAAAGCTGGGTCCAAGACTAATATCATCCTTTTGAATGAAGACATTATTAGTCTAAAAACTCTGGTGTTACATTATTAGGACATTCAAAACCAGGTACATAACCATTGTATAAAAAGAAAAGTATAAAAATGCCAATAGAATAATTGAAAAGTAGAAAAGTTACATGGTGATCCAAAAGTAAATGTGTGAAAAGGGTGTATTTTTCTAAAAGTTTACATCCATCCAATACATAGAATACCAGGGGCACATATCCTGTGTGCCAGGGTCTGGCAATGCTATTTAAGTTCTAGAGTTGGGCTTTAAAAAAGCAGAAACAATGAAGAGTGTACAAAAGACGGTGAGACTTATAAGAATGAGTCAGTCCTTTTCTTTCATTGTTCTGACAGATCTTTACTGATGAATAGTGAAATCTGATTGTTACAGGTCACTGTACATTACACATCATTTTTGTTTTATTTGTTTTTGTACTACATAGACTATTTGTATATATTTTGCAAAATATATGTAATGTTACTGAACCTGTCAAGCTAGTTGGAAATGATGCTCTGCCAACAAGTAGGAAATATGTTTTTGTTTTGATATTTTTTTAAGTTGTGTGCAGATGAGCTAAAGATTTTATTGCACATTCAACAATTGTGATAAAAAAGGCAGACATCACAATGTGCTGTATGACTCTCACAAAAGGAGAGGAAGGTGGCTGGAGAAGTGGTTTGATGCCATTAAATCGCATTACCAGTGTTCCTGTGCCAATCCACACAATGCTCAATTCATTTACAAGACATCTGAAAGTATTGATTTCCCCTAAAATAAACATTTCATTAACATTAATTATTAACATTATGTAGTAGAAATGGGTATTAGTCTGACAATGTGTGTATTCCTGGATCTGGGTTCACTTTAAAGCTAGACGCCCATGTAGTTTGTTAATAATTAAGACAATTTTTATTTAAACTGTACAGAATGGTTTGGTGAACACTGTGGAAAATAGCTACAGATACCATTAGGTAAACACTTTTTTTGGAAAAAAGATTTGACATAATGTGACAATTAGTCAAAAAATATTTTTGAGAGATCTTTCATTTTAACAATCTTTCCATAAGATTATTCAATGACTTCAGAAAATATTCAGACCTCCTTCCCTTTTGTTTAAATTTGTTATGTTGCAGCCTGATGCTCCAATCATTTAAGATTTTGTTTTCACTGTATTTTGAATTAGCATCATTTAGTTGGTTAGAGTGCTACACAATAATAGAATAATGTAGTAGGCTATGACATTGCCATCTATCGAGGTGTAGAGCTTGTTACGTGCCACATTAGTTTTGGACATAAGGTCATACATTCTCAAAATTTTAAATTGATCTTCAGCAAATAGTGATCTACACAGCAATATGAAGAACAACAATCTGCAAAAAAAGAGTAATGGTTTGTGGAATAATTTTGAAGACTTTCGGGCATTTTAGAACTGCGATGAGCTATAGTGGTATGCCACAGCCTCCATGGTCTCATCCTCTCCCATTTTAGTAAATTGGAACAGTTTGGACCCCCCTTTTTTTTTGCACGTGTTGCAGAAATTTGCAAAGTGATTGCTTTTAGCTTCTGAGTTACGTTTTGAAGATCTGTGCAAAATTTTGTTGTCTGCAGTACAGCTTGCCTCTTCTGGCCACACAGCAGCAGTTTGCTGTGCACCCCGGAGCTGTCAGAGGCACTTAGAACACTGCAGGCCTGTAAGAACCTATACAGCTACCCATTAAATTTAACTCCTAATTTTACTTTTTTTTTTTTTTTTTTTAGTCAAATTGGTTATATACATTGGTGTTCAAAAGTATTCAGTCCCCCTTCATTTCGATTTTGTTATAGTCTACACTGATGCTACAATCATTTAAATTCCATTTTTCTCATTAATCTACATTCAGTAGTCCAATGTGACAAAGTAAAAACAAAATTTTAGACAATCTAGTAAATTTAAATATTACATTTGCATAAGTATTCAGACCTTTTGCAACAACGCTTTATATTTAGCTCAGGTGACTAGATGACTTCAGATTTCTCTGGATCACTGATGAGATGTTTCTGCACCTTGATTGGAGTCCACCTCTGGTAAATTAAAGTGATTGGACATGATGTGGAAAGGTGCACACATTTTTATAGAAAACCTTATAGCGAACAATGCATATCAATAATGCCTGCAGAGATCAGAAACAGGATTGTTGTAAAGCACAAATTCACCTAAGGTTCCCAAGGACACAGTGGCCGCCCTAGTTCTTAAATGGAAGGTGTTTGGCAAAATCAGGACTATTCCAAGAGCCGGTTGTTTGGACAAACTGAGCAATCAAAAAAGCCTTAGTGGGAGAGGTGACCAAGGGATCCTATGTGGAGCTGGGACTAAGTTTCAGGAGGACAACCATAACTGCAGCCCTCCACCAATCTGGGCTTTATGGCAGGGTGGCTAGACGGAAACCTCTCCTCAGCGCAGAACACATGAAAGCCCCCTTGCACTTGGGTTTGCAATAAAAGCCCCTGAAGACCTCTCAGACTCTAAGGAACAATATTTTCTGCTCTGATATATAGGTATACGTTAGGAATAGCTGATACAGACATTTAAAGTCCTAAAGCTGCTGCTGGGCATCACCATCTTGGATATGATTTCAGCAGTCCCAGCAGACATTGAGCTGTCACTCAGGTAATACTTTATAGCAGACATTCTTAATCAGGGTTAAAGGTTTCTTATGCTTTGACCAATTGAATTCCAATCCAATGGTGCCTTCATATTTCTGCCTCTATACCACCATTTGGCAGGGCCAGTCGGATGACACCAATAATCTTTCTAGCTGTTCAGAACCATGGTTCTTTGACTAACACCATAGATTCATTTTTTTCCTGATCACTGATACCACAGTAATAGGGGCCTTTTTTTACCAACCCTCAACTAATTAATTTTATCAGGGGTTCCCTGAGACCTTAAATGTTTCTGTGGGGTTTGGAAAATCTGTTTT
>NC_092864.1:53540493-53588750 GCF_032062135.1 Pyxicephalus adspersus | reverse complement strand
GGAAGACCATTCCAGAGAGTTGGAGCAGCTCTAGAGAAGTCTTGTATCCGTGCGTGTGATGAGGCTATGAGTGAGGTAGTCATTAGTAGGTCATTGGAGGAGAGTGGGGGAGTGGCTGGAGGTGTACTTTTTTACCAAGTCAGAAATGTAAGTGGGACAATAACTGCGGAGGGATTTGAAGGCAAAGCACAGGAGCTTGAACTTGATTCTAAGGTGAAATGGAAGCCACTGAGAAGAATTACAAAGAGATGCAGCGGAAGAGGAGCGGTGGGACGGATGGATGAGTCTGGCTGCAGCATTTATAATAGATTGTAGAGGAGAGAGTCGGGTTAGTGGAATACCAGAGAGGAGGATGTTACAGAAGTCCAGACGAGAGATGATAAGAGCGTGTACAAGGAGTTTGGTGGTCTCAGGGGACAGGTAGGGGCGGATTTTGGTGATGTTGCGTAGGTGAAAGTGACAGGACCTGGAAATGTTCTGAATATGGGGGGTAAATGAGAGGGCTGAGTCAAAGGTGACACCAAGACAACGTGCCTGAGGGGAGGGCCGAATAACAGTTAGATATATGTCAGGGGGAGATTTGGAATTTGAGGGGGATGATGATGAGTTCTGTTTTATCCAGGTTGAGTTTCAGGAATCGGTCAGACATCCATGAGGACTGAGGGAGACAGGTCAGGGGTGGACAGATAAATTTGAGTGTCATCAGCATACAGATGGTACTGTAAGCCAAAGGAGGATATGAGACTACCGAGAGAGGAGGTGTACAGAGAAAAGAGAACCGCTCCAAGTACTGACCCTTGGGGAACACCAACAGGGACGAGAGTGGATGAGGAGGATTTACGATTGAAAGAAACTTGAAAGGAGCGGTCAGACAGATAGGAAGCAAACCAAGAGAGAGCCGTGTCACTGATACCAATGGAGCTCATGATTTGTATTAGAAGGGGGTGATCAACAGTGTCAAAAGCTGAGGAAAGATCAAGGAGAAGGAGCAGGGTCAAGCGGACATATTACTAAAGATTACCAGACAAACAGAGTAGGGAAATAATATTGTCTTTAATTTTTGCACATTTGGCATGAGTCTTCTGACAGCTTCAAGATTGTAAAGTCCCATATTGGTTTAATAGGAACATATTATACAGAACTGGTCATATTAATTAAAAACTGAAATCTTTTTTGGTTTTCAGAGAAAGCACAGAAGAATGAAAAGAAAAGAAAAAAAAGAGCGAGAACCACAATTTTTTATGATGTAGCAGTTTGTTTGAAGGAGAAGTCTATCTGGCCATCACAATTTTTTATAGCTAAGGTATTGTTAAAGATACAGGTAAGTTTGTCATTAGTCATGATCCTGTTGAGTTTAAAGCAGAACTAAACCTTCAATTACTCATCTATCCCTGTTCCATCACAGAGTACCACCACTTTCCTCTATCTTTACCTCCCAAAAAACAATCTTCAGCCATCTTGATTGGCCGTGCTAGGATGATGTAACCACGCTTGCATGGGCGTTCATTCTCAGCATTCACTCGGGGTACCTGGGTTAGCACAAGCACAGCTTAGCACAATTTACCAGCTGGGTCGCAATCAGTTATTGCAGAAGGGACATCACTTGTCCCTCCTGCAATAAATACCTGCATAAATTGTAAATATTTAAAGTTGGACATGAAGCTAAACATAAGGTAGTTAATTACCGTGATTTAACAATGGTGAATGTTTTTTTTTCTTAATAAAGTACTATTGTAACCATGTACTTGTACTTGTACCTAGTAAGGGGGAGGGTATCTGATTGCCCCCTTCCACCATAGGCCTCTTTAACAAACCTCCACATCGTAGGGAACAGGATATAGAGAAGAGGCTTTGTCCTTCAAGAAGTGACTTCCACCAAGGTTGGCAAATGTTTTCAATGTTGGACCAGACCCATTCCAGGATTACTTGATTGCCCAGGTTCAGCCATGATAGTCTGTCTTCTCCAGCCTTGGAGAGTTTTGATAAATCAGGGTCAAAATGAACACCATGTACAGCATGTTTTTTGTGTAAATCACTGCAGAGAGGGACAGAAGGAGCTTTTAAATGCTAATTAAACTATCAGCAAGCAATTTGTTCTGTCTTTTTTAAGGAGGACGGGTTCACATTAAAGTGACCCTGCTACAGCAGGGTAATGTCTCAGCTAAGCCTAGCTGATAAAAGAAATCCATCTATACTACCTTTCCCATGCCTTTAAATGCTGGAGTTACTCCCTGCACATTGAAGGTATTTCACACTTCAGGTATCTGAACACCTGCGCCTTTTTCTGAATGTTGTATTTCCTTCTGATGACTCGGATTTTAGTACAGGATGTATGAGCAGGCAAAAGGAACAACAGCATTTAGTGCAAGGTTGGGGGAAGGGAAGCAGCGCAGTGGTGGTGTTTGAACATACAGGCTTAAAGTGGAAATAAACCTTAAAAATAAAAAATTGTGATCAGGTGGATTCTGTATTGCAGAAAAGACAAGTGATGTCCCTTTTGTAATAAAATAAACATATGTGTCAGTTAATTTTTTTTTAAATTACTCTCACTTGTCCTCACCCTGTAGTGGATGTCACAATTTTCACCCAGGCTTCTGCCGGGTGTTGGATCTTCGACTTTGATCGGTCAGGCCCAGGAGACGTAATTTGCAGCTCAGTGTGCTTAAAAAATAAATTCTGCAGACAAGCAGGTATGTTTTAATGCAGAAAGGATATACCTGTCCCTACTATAATAACAATCCAGCCTGCAATTTCTAATTGTGGAGCTTTAGTTCCACTTTAAAGTAATTAATTTATACATGCTGTTCACTTATAGTTTGGGTTAGTTTAGAATGTATATGCTTGTATTTTTAACATGGTGTCTTCTGGTGTAAAAAGTCATTTTCACTTTTATAGGTAATAATTACAATTCAGGTATACTTTACATACATAAAAATTAGTTTACATTTTTTAACACTCAAACTTTCTACAACTAACAACAATACTAAGAATGTATCATCAATATGGTTCTAGAACAGTCAGTACACAGTCAGCATAACCTGTAATGCAGATATCCTGCAGCAGTAACCTCTGGATTTACGCACTACAAACTTGTAAATGGAAATGTACACAAACACCTAAGGTGTGTGCAAGCTTTGTGCCATGCAAGAAGCAAGTGCAGGGGAAAGGCACCCTCTAAAGACACAAACATGGCATGTACATCTGCTTGTACAAACTAATGTCATAGCAAAGGTTTACTTGTGGTATTTGCATGCACCACTAATGATTATATAATTGATCCTGGTGTGCCCAGGGAGCACCTGGATCCTAGCCACAATATATACATAGAACCTAGACTTTTGACCAACCTGATCTAAATCCACCCACAGCCCCCTATCCGAAACATATACCACCATTCAATATTGCAATCTCAGTTCATCATTGGCCAGTGGAATTTACCAAAAAACTTCAGGGATCTGAAGATGTGTTTGCATATATTTGGGGGGTGGCTGAGTTCTTTTATAAGTATTTTTGTGAGTCATAAAATCCAGCATTTGATAAAGAATTATACAATGCTCTGTCATTTTTCTATATAAACCAAAATGTATAACCACTGAGAAAATTAAACTAACCATGGACTCAGAAGAGCACTGTACATAAATAAATATATTTGTCCATTATACTTCCACATACCAATAGTCTGTGAGTAGATATGAGAAATCCAATATGATTTCCCCCTTTTGAAATTCATTTAAGGGTTATAAAATGCATTTAATTGTATTGTGTTGCTGGCTATGTAGCTATTTTATATACATTTTCTATAATTTCTCCTGGTCTCTTTATTAGTATTTGAAGCCTAATCTCATGCCTCCCAATTTTTAGAGATTTTGAAGAGGGACACATTTTTAGTTCAAACTATAAAGGTGAATGCCTCACTTCCCCCTCCATTTTCCCCCCATTTTGCAGACCATAAAAAATAATGTGCAAAGTATGATTTGGTAAACTAATTACTTTTTTTACAATTATGTTTCCTTTATATTAGGTTCTAAAAATAACAAAATGTGCATTGGGTTGTTTACCGCAAATGTAAAGCATGTTTTAAACCTTCAAAGGGAAATCTGGATAACGTGCTTTATTTTTGCCCAAAAAATGTTACAGCTCCTGGGTCCAAACACATTTTTGCATTCTGTTTGGGAAAGTTTTCAAGATTTTATTTAAGATCTTCATTGATATGTTTCTTTGCTAATATATAAACTCAACTAGGTGAATATGCCTATATTTTCTCTGCTCTAAATAAACATTTATATATATTGCAATGCACAAGCTAAAGACTTGGACAGTCACATTTTAAATCACTTCACTGTGGCTTCCACTAGAGGGCAGAGTTTTATAGGAAAAGCAGTATATGTTACTCTTTTTTTGATAAATTACATTTCTGTAGATTTCCTTGACTGCTGCAGGGCCATGCAGCAATCACAACCTCTATTAGTTTTGGGTCTTTAATGTTTTGTTAAACTTTTGTCATATTGATTCAAAGGTTTCTAGGCACCTATATGCTTACAATAGTGTAGATAGTGTTTCACGCTGCTATTTTCACATCTTTATTCGTGGTTGCGCAACAGAATGTTTAGAGTGAAAAGTGCTATGGGGTCTATTTATAGGGCAGCAAATCTACCATTCACCAAAACATTCCCTGGTAGAGAACTTTGCAAGTCATTGTGTTTTAATGACAGTCATTTATTCTGCATTAGGGAATGTTTCAGTGAATGTCAAATTCACTGCTTTATAATAAGACCCCAACAAACTACGTCTTTGAATCCCTGGTTCTCTTTTAGACTATGATTTTCAGGTATCCCCATCCCCTGTTTGCCCACCCCTATATAATGTTTTATATTATATGTGTTTCATACTGTGGTTTTTATTGGATGTACATTTGCTCTATTTTCATATTTTTTTCATGACTGTACTGTTGGAATGTACCTATTGTAATACAAATAAAAATAGATTTACCCATAAAGAGACCCCATATGTGTCCTAACGAATGTGAAAAGGGATTAGCAACTTTCATTGAAAAATAATGCAGACCCGAAGGGGTGCTGGAGATACCTAACAACATACATTATATGACGACCTACAAGTCACTATGAAAATCAGTTCAAATATTTTCTATTATGTACAGGATTATTAATGGCCCTTTATTACAAACCAACAACAGAATGTCGGTGAATTATGCTTTTGATTTTCGTGATGTGTGTTTAAATAGCTCCTAAAGTTATTTGGAGGAAACCATCTAGCTTTTGGAAACAAAACCTTCTGTTTTTCTATCCTCCCTAAATTTTCTTTTTTTAGATCTAACGTTTAGACCTTTAAAATATATGTACTGTACATGTATGTATTCATAAAAAACCTAAAATATTGGACACTAATATATAGAAACTATAGTGGTGAATGGAGGCACCAGTGGGTTTAAGTGATGATTTCAGTATATCAAGAATGATCTTTGTGCTAAAGGGTGTCGTCCTGCCCCACCTCAGCAAGCTCGGTGGTATGTAGTTGATAAAGTATTTTTTTTATTGTAGGTCTCTAACAGTCGTATAATCTGGGCCTGCTGTTTAGTTGTATTGTAGCTTAGTAGCCAGTTGTAAGTTTACTTTATGAAATACGTAAAACAGCAAAATGTTGCTGATGGATAAACTAGTCTTAGGCTAATTTAGAGAATATTGGATGATAAGAGGATTGGGGCATTAGACAAAAACAAAATTAAATTATAAGAGCTTGTATACAAAATTATGGAATGTATTTAATAGGGGTCATGGTTAATCACACTGTTTGAATCACAGTAAAATTAAACACATTTTCCAATTAAAGTAGATCTAAACCTATTATTATGAATTTAGTTTAATAATTTATTAATTTTAATTTCGCCTTATTTTATTTTATATATGGCAATTTTTTTTTTATATTTTTGTACTTTTTTTTTTTATTATTATTGAATATAGTGTAGCACCCCTTTAAAGTTTTAGGGGTTAATTTTAGTTAATTCTGGGCAGTTCTAAAATCTGTTCTCCCTAAGGAGTGATGGTTGGCTGCCTTCTGTTGCATGGAAAGGCACCTGGACATATGGTAATGTTTGGTGCTTTTTAGGTGGGTTTTTGGTACAACCTAAAATGTGAGGTGAGTTAAGGGGACTCTTGCCATGAATTATTGAAGAAAGTAAGTAAATCAGGGCAGGTTGACCCTGTGGAGCAAGGGCCTGGCTAAACTGAGGCCTGAGGACTGAACCACTATTTAATCTCTCATTAATCCACACTCAATACCCCATAATGACAAAGTGAAACAGAATTTTTGCCAATTTAGTACATTTAAATATCCAATTTACATAAGTATTCAGACCTTTTTCAACAACACTTGAAATTTAGCTCAGGTGCCTCCCATTTCTCCTGATTGCTGCTGATATGTTTCTATGCCTTGATTGTCCACCTCTGGTAAATTACATTCATTGGACATGATTTGGAAAGGTGTACATCTCTTTAGAAGATCTCATAGCTGACAAAGCATATCAGGGCAAAAATCAAGCCATGAGGTCAGAAGAACTGCCTGCAGAGCTCAGAGACAGGATTGATGCAAAGTACAGATCTGAAGAAGACTACAAAACACTTCTGCTGTACTGAAGGCTCCCAAGAGCATAGTGGCCTTCATAATACTCAAATGAAAGAATTGTGGAACACGAGCTGGTCGAGAGGTGACCGCAAACCCGATGGTTACTCTGACTGAGATCCAGGGATGTTTTGTAGAGATGGGACTAAGAGCCAGAAGGACAACCATAATTGCACCCTTCCACCGATCTGGGAGAGGGGAACATCTGGAGACAGGGAAAAGAACCAGAAGGACTTTCAGGCTGTGAGAAACAAGATTCCCTGGTCAGATGAAATAAAAATTGAACTGTTTGGTCTCAATTCTTAACATTAAATCAGGCGGAAATTAGCCACTGATCAATCAATAAACAATAGCCCAATACCATCTCAACAGTGAAGCATGGTTGTGGCGGTGTTATGCAGTGGGGTTGTTTCTTATTTCAATATTTTTATTAAAAGGAAATATAGTATAGTACAGATAAAAATACTCTTAAGGGGAAAAACTAAAGGATGGGGAGCAGTCCACACCATTAAAGACTTTGTAATGAAGAACAATGTTGAATTCATGAATTCCAGGTGAGTTTAAAAGCAAGTGTATCCTTCCAAATAGTGAAAAAAAATCTTGGGATATTTAGGCAGTGGCATGTCAATTTATCTCAGCAAGGGAGATTCAAGGTTAGGGGAGAAATTGGTTAATAACACTGTGGAGATAAATTTAAATACCTTTGATCAAAATTTTTGCGAAATCGGGCAAGATCACCATATGTGCTCTATGCCACAGGGGTTGGATAGTTCTGGGAAACACCAGGCAATCTTAGCAGGAGCAAGGTACCGTATCCACATACCTTTATGGTTAAGTTCCACCAAACCCACATTAGGAGAAACTTTGAAGATAATATGTGTCTTATTGAACCCCTCCTCCATCTCCTATTCATCATCCAGGTCTGCTTCCCAAAGTTTCATATAGGATAGCTTGGAGAAGGTTGCTGACAAGGCTAAATACAATACAGATATTTGGCATATAGATTCACTTATGGACTTACAAGTACTTTCAAAAGGGGTCATACTGTAGGGGAAAAACCATGGACTGTATTGGGGAAGACATAAAACTGAAGTTTAGCATATCAAAAGAATTCTGAGAGAGTTAGTTTTTTGGACTGGATTAAGTGGCCATGACTAAGAATTGACCTATCAAAAATCAAGTCACCCACTTGGAAGAAAACTTTGTTCAGCCACCAGCAGAACTGGCAGAGCACCAACCCTGGAGAGAATGCTGGGTTTTCCCCAAAGTGGAGAAAGAGAAGAGTGAGACGAACAAATAATAGAATGGTGTTTAGGTCTATCCCAAACCAATAACAAATACTGTGAGGATGGGCATACAATCCTTGGGCCCTGTGTGGGTGTTTTTTTAACCACAAGGACATGGAGACTGGTCAGGGTTGAGGGAAAGTTGAATGGAGCAAAGTAGAGAGATATTCTCAATGAAAACCTGTTCCACTGTGTTCAGGATCTCAGATTGGGCCAAAGCCAAATTACACAGCAAAGTCAACACAGGGGTGGTTTAGGGACAATTCTGTGCATGTCCTAGAGAGGCCCAGCCAGAGCCCCGACTTTGAACTGAACCCTATTAAACATCTTTGGAGAGACCTGAAAATACCTGTTCACTGATGGTCCCCTTCCAACCTGACTGTACTTGAGAGGATTTGCATAAAAAATGTCAGAAAATCCCCCAATCCAGCTGTGCAAAGCTTGTTGCAAAACACCCAAAAAGTCTTAAGGCTGTAATTTCTGTAAAAGGTGCTAAGTAAAGGGTCTGAATACATATGTAAATGTGATATTTCAGTTTTTTCTTTTTAATACCTATACAAAATTGTCTAAATTACTTTGTCATCATAGGGTAACGAGTCTAGAGTATTGAGAATAAAAAGAATTTAAACAGTTAGTGCAACAGGCTGTAATGTAACAAAAGTGAAAAAAATGTACGGGGTGTAACAAGGTAGAATTATTTGTGGGACTACAAGTGTCAGGAATGATTAAAAAATTACACAAAACACTTAGGCACTGCTTAAATAAAAGTTAGTACTTATCTTTATCGGATGTGTACAATGGTCCAAAACAGCAACAGTTCATTCACCAAGATCACATGACTCCGTTACCCCAGGGAGGGCCCGTTTTCATATCATCTAACTAGGAAGAGTCTGGCAGGGAGAAGTTGGCATTTCTTTACGCCAGTGGTGCCCAACATTTTTTCAGCTGGGGGCCGCAGTTGACATTGGAATAAAACTTGCAGGGCACAATGGAAACAAACATTAAAGATGTGTGTTTACCACTAGAATAGTTTTAATTTAAAATGAAATTAAATTGAAATGTTTCTAGTTACCGTAACATACATGCACCAAAAGACATTAATGACAAATCAAGAATCTCTGCAATGGATACTTCCAGAAAAATGCAATTCATGTGTCAGATAGCCAAGGGGGACATTTTCTTACTATTACAAATCCCCCCGTTCCTGAGAAACTAGGGTTCAGTAAGGTAAGTGGCGAGCTATGTGTGACAGGATGGCATATATATATAAGGTATATTTTTCCGTATCTTGTGATGGTGCGCAGTAATGACATTTTAGGGGCAGTTAGCCACAAGAGTCCTGAACTTGCAGTTTCATTTCCCTTTTCTTACAGAGTAATTGGGGTTCATAGAGAGTAAGGGGATAGCTATATGTGATAGGGTAGCATGATATGATGGGTATAAAATTTTTATAGGGAAGGGGGGGACAAAAGGCATTTTCTACTGGCTCCCACATTTCCAGTTGCCAACATCCCTCTGTTCCAGAGAAACTGGGGTTCACAGAATATAAGTAGCCAGCTATGTGTAACAGGCACCATATCAGCTTCTCAGTCCCTTGCACCGCAGCGTCTGCAGATCTGACTGAGCTAGGGTTCCATGTCATTAGGAAAGTGTAACCGCACCGCAACCTCACCGCCAACCTGAAGGCAGCCTTGAAGTTTTGTGAACTTTAAGGGGCACCACAGAACACAATTTGGAGCACCCTAATGTTCATTGCCATACAAGTGGCCACCAGGAGGTCCCCAATATGCAAACTCAATTTTGGGACCCTGGTCTTGCAATAGCCCCCTTAATGTGAAAATATTCCTGATTGTTGTTAGGATTTTATGCTTGTGACCCTGTATCTGGCAACTTGTTTAGGGGGCTTAAATTCAGTTTAGTAGTAGTTCTTAGGGTCCCCTGTGTACCCTACACATTTCTATGATAATCAGTGAAGGAGATATGAGGATTTATAGAGGGGAATAGTGAAAGAAGCATGCACACAGCTCTCATGCTGCTGTATGGATTATCTCACAGTACAAGGTGGGCGGGAGCAGTTCCCTCTCCTGGCAGCACATCTCGATAGAGAAACCTAAGCGATGCCAGTGCCCCATCCCCTGCAAGTCAACAAGCAGAGAGGGAATGATGAGAGGCCGGATGTGGCCTGCAGGCCCTAGGTTGGGCACCCTCTGCTTTACGTTTATCTAGAAAATGTCAGCATCAGCACTCAATTGTATGATATCTGGAGTTACCAATTATACACTGAGCAATCAAATTAATAGACGCCTTATGGCCAAAGTAGTTGCTCTCTTTATTGGTCTGAGAAAGATAACTGTAACTCTCTCTCTCAACATATCCGGTTGTACCTCCAGTATATTGGGAAAGTAATATCTGGTAGGAATACGACAGAGTCCCTCTGCAACACACAATTGTTCCAGCATCGTAAGAGATCTATTAATCAGGTGTGGAGCCGGTAAAGAGCCCAAAAAATGTTGGAGTTGACATGATCTCCAGGGGTCAAGATCAGGTAGTGAGCAATCTTCCTGCAACTGTCTCTCCGGTGCCCAGCTATCAGAAGAAAAAAACTGCCTTATCCGTTCCATTCACGAACGTCTCCACCTGCGGAAAACAGGGTCTGTAAAACTAGGCGTGAATGCTAGATGACCTAAAATGGGAGACATCAGAGAAGGATACAGTTCAGTTTTTGATTACTGAAAAACTTTCTAACCGCACTTTGTTTCTCCTAAAAGAGGGTGTCTCTTAATTGGAGCAATAGCGCCAGGTGGCGACTATCTCACTAAATGTATAAGCACCGGAGAAACAGCTTCTTCCAATTTAACCCACCCCTTCATATCCTTGTGTCGACACCAATCAATCAGGCGGGTCAGATGAACTGCTGCATGGTGGAGTACCGGGTCTGGAAAAGCCATACCTCCGAGCAATTTAGACATCTGAAGCACCCTAAAACTGATCCTAGGTGAATCATTACCTCATATAAAACGTATAAACTCCGAACAGAACTTTAGCAGTAGTGGAGTGGGTAAGTGGATGGGCAACGTTTGCAGTAAGTACAGTACCCGGGGCATACCATTCATTTTAAGAACGTTACAGCACCCAAACCAGGAGAACGTATTTTGTTTCCATCTCTGTAGGTCATGTCTTATCACATTGAGCAGTGATAGAAAGTTCAGCGTAGCTGTATGGGAGAGGTCTGCCGGGATATATGTGCCTATTTATTAGCGCCTGTTGCATGTCTTATCACATTGAGCAGTGATAGAAAGTTCAGCGTAGCTGTATGGGAGAGGTCTGCCGGGATATATGTGCCTATTTATTAGCGCCTGTTGCCCACCTAAATGCAAAATCGGGTGACAGAGTGCGCACCAATCTATGTGGTAGCGTGACATTTAGACCTTCTGATTTTTGTATATTGATTTTAAAAGTGGAGATGCATGCATATTCCCCTAATTCTTTCAGTAGATTAGGGATGGATATTATTGGCGATGTCATATATAATAACAAATCTTCTGCATATGCTGCTACTTTATGGGAAGAGTCACCTATGGAGACACCTGCAATATTCGGATTGGACCTTATGCGTCTCAAAAAAGGTTCAAGCATCATTATAAATAGTAGGGGCGAAAGGGAGCAACCCTGCCTCGTCCCATTTGTAATGGAAAATGAGTCAGAAAGAACCCCATTAGCTCTCACTTGTGTCGTTGGATCAAAGAGCTGCTATGTACTGCAGCAGTCTCTGGTAGATACCAATATGTGACAGCATTAATTTGAGGTAGTTCCAATCAATTCTATCGAATGGCTTCTCAGCATTGGTGGAGAGGAGCATCATAGGTATGTTATTAGATCGTACATGATGGATTATATTGAGAATGTATTATCTCTAGCTTCTTGATAGGGCAAAAAAACACTTTGGTCATTATGTATCAGAGATTGCAGGATTAGGGGTCAGTCTGCAAGCTATAACGCTAGAGAACAGTTTTAAATCAGCATATTCTTGAACAGCAATAACTGGAACAAAGCAAGGGGTCTTTTTTAGGCTTGGGAATTACCGAATAATGGGCCGTGAGTAGATGGGTTAATATTTAAGTGTACAAAGAGAAATAACACAGAAACTTGCAAGTAAAATCAAAGAGTATATTATATATTATAATATAAAGAATTGGATATGCCTAAAGATACTTTGCTGAGGAAGTAAATTGCAATAGTCCAAGAGTCTGTCCAAGTTAATGGCTTGGCAGATAATCAAAAAACATGTTGTATGCCCCAAGTTCTCGTTGGGACTGCAGATTAGGTGTGGATCTGTGTTTTAAATTACACAGGAACTGAGAAAATGGACTAGTACTAACCAATGATCATCCTTAACCAGGATCTTATCTTACGTGGATGCCAGTTAAAGGATGAGTTACATTCCACTAAGACCCCATGAAATGTATATATTGGTAAAACACTATTGTTGGTGAGACATTATTGATATTAAATAAAACTATAATAACTCAACATTACAACAGCCCCTCATTATTGTTTAGCAATCTGTTGCAGCAGCGGGACCCAGCGGGGTGCCACCTGCTCTCCTCCTTATTTACCACCTCCATAGAACTGAACTATCAGGAACGATCACTTCCAACAACAACAATGTAACATCTCTGCACAGGTTTATGGTTCTGCACTAGACACTATGGATGGTGAATTATCCTTCTATATGATGACATTGGATTTTGTGTATTGGAGAGTGACAACACTGTGCCGGTCCACCTAACTATTGATGGAGCGTTGTCACTACAAAAATGGAAGCTGCTGGTGAGTCTATTATCAGCAGGTTTACCCGGTATCAAAAAAAAGAATAAAAAAGGCTGCATTCAATTAATGGATATTGGAAACAGGTTTATGAAAGTGTTGTAGCATATGCCAATTTTAAATGTATTTTTGGTTTGTCCACTTCACCTGGAGATACTGTTTCATGTAGACCCTGCTGGAATGAAACAAAGAACAATGTAAGCAAACACAGAATTGCCTATCAGTATATCACAATCAGAACAAAGAAGTTTTCTAAGTGACATAATTTTCCTGTCATGAATGACACAGGCCCCATCCTTAGTTGTGTTGCCGTCCATTGCCATAGTGACGGACGCTTGGTAACGGCGGAGGCGGTGCATGCGCACTACGGAGTTCGAAAGGGATTGTGGGAAAGGAAGAATTGGCCGGTGCTGAGAACACAGTAACCGAGCCTTGGAGACTGGAGTAAACGAGTGTCAGAGCTGGTGAGCCAGCTGTGGGGAAAGGGAATCTGCTCTCCCGCTCCTCTACTGGTTCACAGGCCCGGAATGGAGGCCGCGGTTATCAGGCGCACACAGGAAACTCTGGGTAAGGTGATTAGGAAGCCGCCGCTTACGGATAAACTGCTGAGCAAGCCGCCGTTCCGTTACCTGCACGACATTGTGACTGAGGTGAGACCCGGAGACCTACAGCAATACTGGGCAGGAGGGAGGGGGCAGCAACCTGTGGCTTCCTTACAACTTGTTCCAGCACTACAAGTACCAGAATGGTCAGAAGTCCGGACCTGTGGTGTGCTGGGACTTGTAGTGCTGTCATAGTAGGCAGGACACGGCTAGTCTGGACTCTGATCATTCACCAATAGATGTGAAAATATTCACTGACACAGACGCCATGAATGATACCAGACTACCCGAACTTCTAAACCCAGGCCCAGGGCGTTCTTTGGAGGGGCAGAGCGTGGTCAGGGGGGAGAGAGGACGCCCCCGTCAGTGGGGGTGAAATATGTCCCAGAGGTGTCAGTGGGAGTAATAAAATGATTGAACTCCTGTAGTCTGTGTGTGAGTAGTAATAACCCATGAATGGTGCCAGTGGGAAGAATAGTGCCCCGTCAGTGCGGGGGAAATTGGCCCGTCATTGGTGTCTGTGGGAGGAAATAGTGGCCCTTTGTTGGTATCGGTGGGAGGAAAAGTGGTCCGTCGGTGGAAGGAATAGTGGCCCGTCGGTGGAAGGAATAGTGGCCCGTCGGTGGAAGGAATAGTGGCCTGTTGTGGGTGTTGGTGGGAGGAATAGTGGCCCGTCGGTGGGGGGAATAATGCCCCGTCATTGGTATCGGTGGGAGGAATAGTGGCCCGTTGTTGCTATGGGTGGGAGGAAAAGTGGCCCATCGGTGGGAAGAAAAGTGGCCTGTCCTTGGTATCGGTGGGAGGAAAAGTGGCCCATCATTGGTGTCGGTGGGAGCAATAGTATCCCATCTTTGGTATCAGTGGGAGGAAAAGTGGCCCGTCGGTGGAAGGAATAGTGGCCCGGTGTTGGTGGGAGGAATAATACCCCATCATTGGTATCGGTGGGAGGAAAAGTGGCCCGTCGTTGGTATCGGTGGGAGGAAAAGTGGCCCGTCGTTGGTATCGGTGGGAGGAAAAGTGGCCCGTCGTTGGTATCGGTGGGAGGAATAGTGGCCCGTCGTTGGTATCGGTGGGAGGAATAGTGGCCCGTCGTTGGTATCGGTGGGAGGAATAGTGGCCCGTCGTTGGTATCGGTGGGAAGAAAAGTGGCCCGTCGTTGGTATCGGTGGGAAGAAAAGTGTTGGTATCGGTGGGAAGAAAAGTGGCCCGTCGTTGGTATCGGTGGGAAGAAAAGTGGCCCGTCGTTGGTATCGGTGGGAAGAAAAGTGGCCCGTCGTTGGTATCGGTGGGAGGAAAAGTGGCTCGTCGTTGGGAGAAAAAGTGCGCTGTTGGTGTCAGTGGGTGGAATGATGCCCTTGTGCTGGGGGTGTTCCCCCATGTTCAGCTGGAAACTTGTCATTTAACATTTCCAGATTTTTCAGATAACAGTGGCAGCACAGCTTTGCAACAAGCCAAATTATAGATATTGTTGCAGGGCAGTTTTGACTTACTTTGGTAACAGGATCTCTTTATACCATTCTTGTTTTTTATTTTTCTTCCATGCCAGGCAACTCATACAGTTTTCTGACTTCTCTTTTTCTGCTTTAATTGAAGCCGTAACATTTGGTCAAGGATCGTCATCAGTTTGTTATCGGTAAAAACAGAAATATACTGATGGGACCATCGCTCAATCTTCTTTTTTTTTATTAGTTATTTAAAGGTGTCTGTTTAGTTTCTACTATGATTGGGCTTTGTTTAGGAAATTCAGACAGTGTATGGACAGGGTACTGGAATTAAAACTCCAGTGTATGGACAGGGTACTGGAATTAAAAGTTTAATGGGCGTGGTCTGTGTAGAATATGTTATCTGGTTAGAATACAGGTTGGCAAGGTTCTGTCTACAAAAGCATTCTCGCCCTTTATATGATATAATCTCTAACGCTGGGATTCCATAATATTCCTTTTTTAAATTACTTGTACCTTTTATGCAACAACAGCGCTTATGTGTATTTTGTGACCAGTTTTCTTTTTAGCCTCATACAGATGTCTGATGGACGTCAGAGAATTGTCGCGGGAAATGACCCTTTGAGATTGTTTCCTGTGACAGAACAAATGCTGTACACACAGCATTGTTCTATTCTGTTCTTTGGAGATGATGGACGAGCAACAGCAACCTGCTGTGCTCTCCTTCATAGAAAAGAACAGTGGACGTTCCTGATTGGTCGTTCATCAATTTGCTGTGGCGGATTGGTGAATGACATTGAAGGACTGCTGTACACATGTCAGGTTTCCGACATAGGACTAGCACTAGAACTATTACCCCATGTGTGCACATAGTTTTAAAACCCAGACGTTAAGCTTTTCTTTATTTAGCTAACAGTCTCTGTTTACTCTTTGATGTTGAAAGGCTGAAATGCATTGTTTTTGTCAGTTTACTTTTATGAAACCTGATATATAACACCCAGATTTACAAGCAGAGACATAGCTGAATATAGCATAAATGATTATTTGTTAGCCAAAGGGAAAAAAAAAGCATGCAGTGACTCACAATAACAGGTCTGGACTACACAACAACAGGTTTATATTTTTAAGATTTGGCATTATTTACGCTTTAAGTGTATTGAAAATAAAGTTCAACTGAATCCTAATATTTGATATCTGTTACAGAACACCATTGCTATTTAAATTGACATTTATGGTCACTTTTGTTGTCTCAGGTTATCAGGACCACTGGTTTTTTGAAGGGATTGTACACAGAATCAGAACTAAAATCGGACAATGTAAAGGTTTGTATTCATTATTTTTTGTATATGTTTGGTTCCTTAAACCTTTTGAATGCTTAAAGAAGATCTAAAACCAGTCTTTACGTTAGGAATGAAAAAAGAGTAACAAGCACACGATTGTAAATAATCAATATATATATATATATATATATATATATATATATATATATATATATTCAAAATGTATTTTCAGTGAAGAATAGTTTATTTATGCAGTCTGTGTAGAAGCTGCTGGTAGTTTTCACTATTTCTGGCTGAACACCGGAGGGATGGCAAAGTCAGATTTCTGCCATTAAGATAACCATGGTTCATTGCACTATGTATCAAGAATGTGGGTGTTTACATGTGTAGTAGTACATTTGTGCTCTCTACAGGACAGTGGCATGAAAAATGCATCCAAAAAACATGAAATGTATCCACAGGGTATACTTATGAGGTATGGCTGGACATATATTTGGTATTGGTGTTGACATTTTGTATTGAATTTTTTTTGCCTACATTTAGAGTACCAGTGGGAGTGTGTGTGTGTAAATATAATTCCCAGTGTGCAAATTCCTGATTTGTAATAGTTAACAGAATATTTAAAGTGAGGTATCTCTAAACCTGCCTTCACTCAGCTGCCTTGCAATTTCTTTAATTCAGAGCATTGACTACCATTTGCAGCCTTAGTGGATGGTAGCGAGAGCTCCTAAAACATATTTAACTATACAATATTGCTAACTATATATTATCCAATAATATTTTGCTTATGCTAAATTGACAAACGTGATGGAAAAGGATCTTTTAATTAAAACGAAATGTGCAGTCACAAAGAGCAAAATAGAATTATTCATCCAAACATAAACTGTAAATAAAAAACATTTATTTATAAGTTAGGAAATGCTTCACATGTTCAAAGAGTGTTGAGAATGGAGTTGAGTTGAGAATAGGAAAATACCTGACATCATAGACATCATTGCTAACATGTTTTACAGATATCATAAATGGACAGAACCAGCTAAATGCATTCCAGATGCCTAAAAAAATAAAAGGTGTTCAAAATCCTACTTTTCGTATTCTTTAAAAAGCAATCATAGCCTGATTTATGAGCTGACCATGCTGCAGACTAGGACCCTTTCTCTGCCAGAAATTATAGACCCATTCTTGATCATTTTCATCTTAGTAGCCGTTGTACCTTTGTTCATTTTCTAATATAGTTTTATGCAAAATAGACAAAAGTTTTTTCCTTGCTATTAGCTAAATTGTGATTTGTTTTTTTAGTTTCTGGGACTCACTGATATTTAATACATTTTATAATAAACTTTAAATAACAAAACACAAAAATCTGTTAAAAAAATAAAAAAATTATTCAAACATGTAATGTAACTGTATAGTACCATATATTTATATTTATTTTATAAATATTTTTTTGTATTGGACTCAATACAGCTATTTTGTATTGAATCCAATACAAAATGATTTGAATTTTCTGCCGCTAAGTCCCGGCCGCACCAACGTCACTGGGAAACCCGTAGATCGAATCTGCACTTCACCGCTGGAGATCAGAGGAGGCACACGTGTCCCCAGGACTTGTGGGGACCAGCAGGACGCCGGGGAACAGCGACAGAACAAGATAAGTGGGGTTTTAACCTGTTTTTAGGTACCCCGAGTCAGACTCGGGATTACATAAGCTGCAGCAGTTTCCTATGCTGAATTGTTACTTTGGGTGGGTGGGTGTTTTAATGAAAATCAGCCGCCAAAAAATATTTGTAACTGGTGCAGAAATAATGTTCAAGTTCTGTGGTCATCAGCTCTGACGCACTCCTTTTTGTTTGTTTCATGTGAATCACTATTACACAATAAGGTATCCGTTTACAGGGTTAGGCTTGTGATAAGGTGTGCATGAAATAAAAGAGATTTCAGAGTTGACCACCACAAACGGTAGTTGGTATTTGTATATCAAACTGCTTGAGCTTTAAAGATCTTGAGCCACTTTACAGGTGATCTGCAGTTACCCACTCTACTCTAGGTCTCCTTTTGCAGGAATATGCTGGCAGTTTCAAAAAAGCCTGAAGTACAATTGTAAATGCTGTTTTTCATAATTATAAGATATTTTTTTTCACCGAAGTCCACCTGAGGTTTAAAATTAGCACTAGCTAATCCAGCAAAAACTTTGTATATATCTTGACCACTGACCTGCTCAAAATATGTGATATTAGCCACTAGAGCTGATTAATTTATTTCCAGGTTGAAAACATGGCACATTCTCGTGCTATCACTTACATGGCAACCTCTACATAAACTTCACAATTGTTGCCCAGTTACAGATGAACACAAGGGCAAGCTACAGTGTTAGTAGGAGGTAAAAAAAAATAATAATTTTGTAGCAAGCATTCCATAGTTTCCTGTTCCCTCCTCATACATCTATGTTTATAATATGTATTGTGTAATACATTTTTTATAGCTTTGACTAATACCCTCTCTTAATCTGAGCATATTTAGAGTGTCACACAGAAGTTTAGTGCATAAAGAAACTAAAACAAAAATTAAGTAAATTATTGCAGCTAACCAGACCTCCTATATGGTGACTGTATCACACTTCTTTTTTATAGGCTTCAGGCCAAAAACCTTTTCTACAAATAGAGCAAAATGAATTTCTATAAATGCAGTGATCGTGTAACTTCTTGAACTGAAAACAAATGGTGTAAATGTTTTGTCTATAAACTAGTAAACTACAATGTGACAGGGATATATGGATTACAGCACTGTCTAAACCAGGGGTGGGCAAACTTTTTTAGTCAGGGGCCACAATCTGCAAAAACAGGTCAGGTCAATGGTGGAGTGCCAGAGCCGCGGAACACTCAAAGGGCTGGAAAAACTTCCCCATTGGGCCATATACGCCCCACGGCCAGTAGTTTGCCCATGCCTGGTCTAAACAGAAGTACAAATACCATGTTTGGTAAATCTTTAATATGTATTTTACTGTACATAAGCAAATCCAGTGTGCACTAACATAGTGAAGACCAAATTAAAAATGTATAAAATACAAACACTAAGGCACTTGCTCTCATGTTTGTAAGTATTTCAAATAATTTTTACTAGGCTTGGGTGACTATTCTCCCTTTGTCAATGCGATCTGGGATTGCTTTTGTATGCAATTCTCTTGATTGATCAGATCTTCTACTGGGCCAGCAAGGCTGATTATCTCATGATCAAGATAGGAAGACACAATATCCTTTTCTGAGTAGCGACAGAGGTGTTTTAAATTAGGATTGTGGTTATGTGCTTATGTGTGTATATTAAACTTGGCCCGTAATTCCACTTGGGTAGAAGTGCAACAAGTCTATTAAAAAATTATTTAACTCTTTGTTTATACTCTTTGTTTTCCAGTATGTTCAGGAATTTCACTGTTATAATTTTGCTTGTTCTGTAAACCCATAGGATAAAGATTCCAAAATCAGCTTCTTACAAAAAGCAATTGATGTGGTTGTGCTGGTGACAGGAGAGCCTCTGTCTGTGAAGCCGGCTCGTGTTGTTGCAGGACATGAACCGGAGAAGACAAATGAGTTCCTTCAGGCCATAGGAAAATGCTGTTTAAATAAAGTAGGTATTTCAATAAACATTTTCATGGCAGCCTTTTATTAGCTTTAATTTAAAGCTATCCTCTAGGGGAAAGGAAATGCTTTTAGTGTAGGCAACACCTTTTCCCTTTTGTACCTTTGATAAACTAGTATAAAAGAGTTTAGGAGTTGGTTTGTTGGTATACCATTAATATGAATATTAATATTATCTTAATTTAAAATATAGTTATCCAGTGATGATGCTGTAAAGAAGGTTCTGTCAGGAGACAAATTGGAACCTAAAGGAAAGCCTCCATCAAGCACCAAGTCTCAAGATAAAGAGAACAGAGAAGCAAAAGATGAAGAACGAAGGAGCCAGAGGGAGAAAGAGGTAGGTTTATACACTTTCTGCTCTGCTCTGCTCTGCTCGGGATATTGACCATGCAGAGAAACTAGCCTAAAAAAATAAATAAAAGAATATTACATGTTAAAGGTCAGCTAACAGTACAGAAATAAATGCTACAAATGCGGGCTTGTCATTCTGCAGAATTGTCATTCTTATTTTGTTGATAATGACTTTATACCAGCAGTATAGTAAGTTCTAAAATGACTTCAAGGTGCCTTGCGAATCAGATTGGTGAAGTTGTTGCAGTTTTTATTCTAAAATAGTAATAATATTTACAGTAGTAATTCTGATAACATATTTTGTTGATAAGTGTATTTTATGTATTTAATAAACATTTCCTGTTCTGATGCAAATTAATTACATTGCTTTTGTTTATCATAACCTAATACTTATGTGTGTTGTGTTTTTAGGATAGACGAGAATCTGAAATTCGTGAAAGAAGTGGCAGCAGAGATAGAAAAGACAGACAGCAGCTGAAAGACGATGAAAGAAAACATTCTGAAAGAGAGAGAAAGAAGGTACGGGAAAGAGTGGGAGAGTCAGAGAAAGATGGACTGCGAGGAGGAGAGAAAAATGATAGAGAAAAAAACAGGGAAAAAGAATCTAGGACAGAAACTGACAAAGAGAGAAGTAAAGAGAAAAGCAGGGACAGAGAAAGACGAAGTGAAGGGAGCCATGGAAGAGAGAAGGATAGAACGAGAGATCAAGATAAAACAAGGGACAGAGACCGAGAGCATGAGCGAAACTTGGAAAAAGAGAGAGATCGCGAAGACCGCAGTCGCGACAGAGACCGTGGTGATCGTAACCGAGATGAGAGGACAAGAACTCGTGAACAGGATAAGGAGCGAAGACGAGAAAGGGATTCGGAAAGGAGAAAAGAACGTGTAAGGGATAATGACCACCTAGGGGACAGAGAGGAAAAACCAGTGGAAGAAGTGAGATCCGAACGAAAGGTAATACTTCGAGTGCGGTTCTAATCTCTTATTCTGGCATACACTTTGACTTTGAATAATCTATATATTATTATAGACAAATTGTAAATTGCTAGGCCTTGGCTACAGTGGCAACTATAATATGTATATGAATAGTTGCTGTGAATTGCTTTGCTCTGCACACTGTCATTGCTAGATATGTATATTGTGGTGCATGTTCAGGGTCATTCTGTAGTACATCTACATCGCTGTGTGCAGATCAAAGAGCACCGAAAGCATCTGTCTTGATTTGTGCAAAATATTATACATTCATTAGCTCAGCAGCAAACTTTCCACAGTTCTAAGACTTAATTTCTCCTTTAACAGCATAAAACATCTGAGGAGTCTGCAAAGAAAACCTTGGACAGCTCTGCAAGAGAAAGCAAACATGACACTGAGAGAGAGGTAGCAACAAGTTAGCAGTGTTGTCATTTCTGTACCTCATTTATATTGACCTTGAAAACTTGATGTTTAGTTTATGCTAATAGAAGTTACAGAATCTCCTGGCTCAAAAAATAATTTGTGTTTATGTATAAAACTGTGAAAAAGAAAGCTTGGTGTTTTAGTGAATATAAATCAGTCAAATGTTTGTTTAAACTTTTTAACCTGGGTTGAAAACAGAAAAGCTGGGTTATGGTTGGACATGGACTAGGGTAGTAGATAGTTTTCTTTCCAGAATAACATAGGTGTGTAATAAAATTGCAGAAAGATTTCAAAACCTTTTTCTTATCAGTTGTCCGTTTCATCGAAATCTGCTCGTCCGTCAGCCTCAAAACTACGAGAGAGAAGGCCAGCAAAGCTCAATGGAGAAGGTGAGAATTTTAAAAGCTGGCTAGACTGGTGACAATGGGAAAAATTTAGTTCATTTTTTGTGTATCATTGGTAATGTTTCTTTATTATCAATACAAACATATATTTTAAGCAATATTACAGTAATTTTTATTCTCTGGGAACTAAGATGAATAAAATGCAAAGCAGAGAATTGTATCAGCACTGGGTTTTTGAACTGCACAATTGAAAAATCTTACAAAAAAATCTTTTTCTTTTACTCTTTTACTTTATTCTTGTCACTGAGACCAGAAAATTAGAGTAAATGTATTGTGTTAGAGCAATTGGAGAGAGAAAATCTAGTTTGAAGCTGGGAAAAATTAAGATTTGAAGAGACCCTGACACCTAATTTATTTTCAAGGCTGGAATTGTAATCTTTTCTGCTACCTGCTCTGCCTAATTCTGCTTCGATACAGAGATCTGATCCCTAAAGTCTGCTGGGAAATCAACACTTTCTGGGAGTGTCCATTTCCATTGTCACCTGTGCCTGTCCGTGGTTCCTCCTTCTGACTGTATGTTGCTGTAGTATACAGCAGAGGTGAGGCCATAGGAAGGGTATATACTGTAAAGGGCCAGATTAGTCCATTAATCTAGCTCAGAAATCTGATTATTTATGACAATGGCATATCATAGACAAGCAGTTGAACAACATGCATTGTTGTCTTGTCTTTTGTCTGTAGTCTCTGAATTATTCTTTTTACTAAAGTGTAGAAATTCACACTTTTGTAAGGAAACCTCATGCTCCTTTTTATTTTGGACCAGACACATTGGTTGTTTTCCCATCTTCATGAGAGCTCTTTAATGGTAAATGGTGATTTAGCATTACCCCTATAGGTTCTACTCTTAACAGTGACTGTTCTACTTCACCTGAGCACCAAAGCCTTGGAGAGTATTAAATTACTAGCAGCTGCCATGTTGTATGCTCAAGAAACTGTAGTATGTTCATCGTTCAGGCTATTTCCAGGCAATTCTGTAAATGATTGAATTATTTACTATTATTTAATAGAGATACATTAGTTACATGGAAAACAAAACACAAAAGTTTCTGTATGTAAACTTGTTTTTTAAACTGTTCTTTGATGCCTATTTTTACTACCGTTTAGATGTTTAGAATAGATGATGCCTTGTATCTATTCTCTCCTTTTGTTGTTTTCTTGTCTTAAAGTATGTCAGTTTACAAATACCACCACGGAAAGTGGAAATAAACTGTGTATTCTCGCCTGTGCCAGTTCTCTCACAAGCATCACAAATTTCTTCCTTCCAAAGACCAGATCTTTTTTTTTTTTCTGCTGCAATCACACTTTAACTTAAAGGTCCCCTCCCTACCTTTTGACTGTACAGGAGATTGTTCAAGGAGAAGTGGTACACTGAGGAGTCGATCTTTGTCATTCAGTTTTCCTTCCATACCAACATGCTCATGGCACTGCAGAAAGGCTGTGGAATAGATTGATTACGTTTTTTAATGTCCAGACCCTATGGTAAACTGCAAAAGGTTGACAACCACTTTTAGGCTCTTGCACTGCTTACATTAAAAATAAATACATCTAATTATCACCCGTTGACTATTGTATGTCAGCAAATGAGGGAATTAGCTTCACATTGAAAACATCTCCTCTTGCTTTGTTGTTTAGTCTATTGGAAAGGTAACATTTCCTAAAAGGACACAAGATAGTAAAAAATAGTTTTAATCCTCCTAAAAATACATTTTAGATAATACCGTACTTTGCTCTGATAATGATTTAGCATTGTTCTAATAATTGTGCATTATGTAGGTGGGATGCTTCACACATATATTGAAAATATATTTATGTATCGGTCTAATTTTGGTGTTTTTATTTCCCTCACAACAGGAGATTCAGCCAGTGATGGCGGTAAGAACATGATAATGTTATTTATTGAACTGTCAGTAACAAAGTAGTTTTTGAGATTTTTTTTCTTGATGTCTAAGGAGACCATCTTGCTCATTGAAGGCAAAGCAACAGTAATTTTAAAGCCCACATTTGAGAATATGCCCTCAGTGCTCCCAATTTCTCTTTTTGCCATTGCCACCTCAAAATTTTGAGGCATGCTAACTTACACTTGTATTGTGTTGTACTTGTGGTTATTATAAATATTCTGTTTTAATATTTGAATACCAGTACCATAAAAAATGTATAGTCAGGGAAATGTTAGTGCCATTCTGGAATCATTGTCCCTTTATTAAAACCAGAAAACACATCCTAAATTTAAGTTTCCTCTGTTCCATTGTAACCAAACAAGCAGGTTTTACAGTGCCTCTGTAGAGGATTGCAGCCTCTTGTCTATTTGTTTTTTCTCTGAGATCTACATATCTTTTCATCAGAGGAACGGCGTAAGTAATATGTTTTTGCAAAATCGGGGCAATGAAAAACGAGGCAACAACAAAACTGAGATGTGCAGTGTCACAGGCGTAATATTCAAAATTATTAAACCTGGTAAATGTATTTTGTAATTCTTGTTTCCTGTATGTATCTCTTCATTATATGCTGTTTTTAAAGTGGAATAAGATAAAAAAAAATTATTTTGTTGTATCGTTTTGAAGTGAATCATATTTTGTTTATTTTAGAGGGAACCACAGAAATACAGAACACTGAAAGTAATGAAGCTTCTGATGTACAAGCAAATGTCTCTGCTCAAAGGTAATGGTGTTCAATATATAAATGATTTTCAATTTTTGATACTAGTTACTAGTTTTTGTGTCCGAGTTTGCTTGAGTGTACAAGCGACACGTTTTCATATGTGTGTGCTAAAGCTGGAACAAAGTAGAGTTAGGATTTTGCTTGGTACAGTTTTATTAGGCTATAACTTTCTAGTGTATACCAAAACATCAAAGCAAATGTGACATGCCACTGGAAACTGAAAAACTTTACATCCCATGTAATTTATGTATGAAAGACTACATTCCATGCAATTCTACAGGGCAGAGAAAATGTGTATCAATTAGTAGTGTCCTAATATGTATTGCAGAAGAATTCCTCGACCTGGAAGTGCTCGACCAGCTCCACCAAGAGTAAAGAGGCAACCCAGCACAGATGTCATTGTCCCCGAAAGGTAACTTTTGCTCTCGGCCTGTGTTGAACTTATCAACTCTTATCAGTTTTCTGTCAAGCCCAGTTATTTCTGAAGACTACTAAGTACCTACCTCTTATGTATGGTGATGAGGTGCCGTGCAATCCTAACAGATGCAGTACAGTAAGCAAACCTTTCACAGTTGGACAAGATATGGGTTACTGTCCAAATTGCTAAATGAAAATAAAGGAAGCATAAGCTGAAAAAGGAAATCAAATGCATGGTGTTTTTGTTCATGGGATTAAATAAACTTTAAGTCCACCTTTATTTCTTTTGTCCTGGGGGTTTCTTTTTTTATTTTTGCATGTTTCCATGGCAGCACTAGCAAAGTAAAATGTGACAGGCACAGCTGTCATTCAGCAATTTAGAACATTGCATTGTACAAACACAAAGGAGCGGAGCTTTATTTAAATCAAAGGCTGGGTCTAACTGAACTCTTCCAAAGTGCAGAGCTTGTTAAATTAAATGACTACTTTCCCAAAGAAAACTGTATTATATTTGTGGTATGTTAATATATATAACGATATCGATGCAATAATATTGGTGCCGTGCTTGGTGAAGGATGTCATTCAGAAATCTTTTTTTTAAATTAGGGTCAGTAGTGGAAAGGGTGTATCCAATGTTATTGTGGAGAAGCAGAAAGATGATGGTGATGACGATGACAACGAATTCGTAGTGGAGGAGGCTTCTCCTCAGCTATCAGATATACCTGCAATGGAGATGGTAAGAAGTGGGACTGTTTATGCACATGGTAAATGCAGTGTGTTAGCTGATAAACTAAAAGTTGTCTTCTCTTTCTAGGAGGCAGAGCTAGACCTCCCTGCGGATGAGAAGCATGGTAAGAGTGACATCGATAAGTGGCTGGTTCTTGTTGCTGTAGTATGAAGACGAATACTCTTAACAATATTTCCAATTTTTAATTAAAAAAAAAAATTGACTGCTAGTTAGGCATATTTAGTATAAATTCACCAGACACCTTTTTTGGTACACCTTGCTAGAACCAAGTTGAACCACTTTTTTGGCCTTCAGATGTACTGTAATGATTTGTAGAATAGATTCAACAAGGTGGTGGAAATATTATTGACAGGACTTGGTCTATACTGACAAAAAAGCATCAGACAATTACTTCAAATTAGTCAGCTTCAAATCTCTGGTTTAAATCTCCCATTCATCCACATCCCAAAGATGTTCTATTGGATCTGGCGATTGTGAGGGCTAGTACAGTGAACTCATTTTGATGTTCAAGGTGTATTAGCTATTCTGCATACCTTAGTTGTAACGAGTAGTCAATGTTGTCTTTCTGTCTGCTTAAATCAGTCTGGCCATTTTCCTTTGACCTCTGATATCAATAAGGTGTTTTTGCACAAAGAACTGCCACTCTCAATGAATTTAGGTTTTCTGATCATTTGCTGTAAACTCTACAGATGGTCATAAAAATCACAGAACTTTCCCAACAACCATGAAATGTTTAAAGTCATTTAAACTTCCTTTCCCCTATTCTGATGCTTAATTCAAACCTTGACATTGTCTCCATGCTTAAATTGAGTTACTAACCATTAAAAAGTAGTTGAGCAAGTTGCCAGTGTGTGTATGTGTGTAATATATTTTTTATAATAATAATATGAATTTTATATATATTTTTTTTTTATTTTTAAGTTGTCAAATATATACATTTGATTAACTTCAGTTATCCATTACAATGAGAAAATTGGTGTTTGTTCATCTGTTTAACTGCTCATATTTGGTTGTTTGAAATGAATATTCACAACATTTTATTTTGAAACATTTTCAACTACTTTAGTAAATCAGCCTTATACATATGATGCTGTATCAATATTGCAGAGAACACTTTATTAGCTGTATGAGGCTAAAGAATGGCTATATGCCCTGGCTTTTAATCTGATTGCTTATAAATAAGTATGTCAAACAAATTAATGCTTGTTTTCCCAATATTTTTATACCCTGGAAAAAAAAAACATTCAGAACAAGGACTATTGACGCTGGACTTTTGTGGCCACTAGGTGGCGTTACCACCTTTTCTTGTTAAATTTAACAAGACCTGGCAGAACAATGATGCTGATTTCCTAATGGCATTCAGTATGTTGTGATTTATTTATTTAAAATATTCTTAGTGGCAAACATTTTTGTTTTACAGGCAGTCTTGTTAAGAAAATCTTAGAAACCAAAAAGGACTATGAAACTCAACCTGATACAGTCAGTAAGGTAAGATATCAGCTTGGAGCAAATTAGTGAGTTTCCCAGCTGTAGCTGTGACCAGATGGTGTAGAGACATAAACATAATTTAAATGCAAAAAAACACAAAGAAACAGCTTACTCTTTGTCTCCTATGCAACTCGCATGTAGGGGGTGGGTCGAAAGATATGTTACTAAATCTAAAGTTCTGCAGAAAGAACACCTAGCTGAACAAATTCTCTCCCACTAGGAGTGATCCACGTTCAAAGAAACACCTTACTGATGAGACAGTCAGTATGCTCCTAAATATAATAAAGGGTAATATGAACCGCTGCATAACATTTTAAAAAATATGGCACAGTATATAAGTTACCAAGATATAAAAAAAATATGAATCTGTAAAATGAGCTGTAATAGGTTAAAGACATGTTTTTATTTACTAAATTGTACTAGAAATAAATTGACAAGATTGTTTGCTTCAGACAAGTCTTCTCCTTTGCTTTTCATGGTGATTTTTTTCCCTACATACCTGTTTTCCAGGTTAACCTAAAATTAGAAATGTCATACACTGCGTAAGCACAGGACGTGAAATTTAGAATTATTTTGTGCATGATGTTTAGAAGCAGCTAGAGGTTTATAATAAATCCAGGTGGTTATTTAACAATCCCTGCACAGGAGCACTCACACTAGGAAAAAGAAAAGCAGCTCAAAAAGCCAGTCACTTCTGCAGCAGTACTCGTGCTAACTGCACAGATCTAACGGAAATAACATTACAGACATGTTAGAGAAAAAAATTAGAGCATCAGAAATATGGGATTAATAATCTACTGGTTTCTTCACTGTCCAGTCACAAGCAGAGTATAGGGACGAGACCCGGTTGTATTATTTAGCTGCAGTCCTTTATCTTTATTTTCACCAGGTGATTTTTACCATTAACATATTTCCAGTCATAGGATGGCAATACTTGCTGTCTCTACTGTATAAGGGCAATGTAAATAATGCAGAACTCTCACCTTTTCAATTGACTATAAAATAAAGAGGTATGGTTATGTAGTCCTCTGAGATTTCTTAGGAAAATGAAGTTGATACGAGAAATACAAATAGCTCGCAACTGTGGACTAATTTGTTGGTACTGTACTTATTATAAAAGCATTTTATGACTCCTGAAAAGTGAATAAATGGTGAATAAAAAGTAACTGCTCCATGTATAGCTTAATTGCTTTGTTTTGTAGAAAAGCAAAACAAATGGGAAACGAGATAAAATATTGCCTTTGCTACAAACTTTTTTTAAAACGGCCTGGACACATTTTTGGTACTTCAAAAAAGTATATAAATAATTGTTTGTGTCAAATCACTCATTCAGCTCTTTTAAATGGAGGACATTTTTCTGTTTGAGATCATCATGTTACTGAAATTGGGCAGAGAAAGAAATAAAAAAGTGAGTTGTCTGAAAAGATCAGAAAGGAAATTATAGCATTAGTTAACTTAAACACGGATGATGTTAGTCCATCTCCAAGCAACTTAAAATTCATGTGACAACAGTTGCAAATATTCTTAAGAAATTTAGGGTTTATGGGACTGAAGCCAAACACAGTGGAAATGGCTGCAAAAGATTAGTAGAGCCCAGAATGTGCAGAAGAAATGCGAGAATGTCTACAAAAACCCAGGACAGCTTCCAAAGAGTTACCAGCTGAAGTCACAAGAGTATCAATACATTCTAGTGCAAAACATATTTCCCAGTGTCAGGAAGCTCTGTCCCAGCTGTAAATCATGGAACCTCCAACAAGAAAATGCTCAAAACACAAAGCAAAAAGAACTCAAGATTGGCCTAGAACAAATCACTGGAATATTCTGAAGTGGCCTTTTGTGGTCCACTTTTGAGAATACATAATCGGGCAGATCATTATTGCAGAAAGGGACAGCGTTTTTAGCTGCGCAGCGTCCACTTTAGTTACCAGGTTACCTGGCATTCCTGACTCCTCTGCATGTGCCAGAATGAAAGTGTGCTGGCTTTAAGTCATCCTAGCCTGGCCAATCAAGAGGACCGAAGATTGAAAGGAGGAAGTAAAAAAAGAAGATGGCAGCAAGGGAATGGTGAAAGGTGAATAACTTGGGTTTTAGTTCCGCTTGAAATACTATCGTGAAAAGAACAGAAACATGCAGGCTACAGAAGGCAACCCTCAAGCCTGACACAGCTTTAAATCTCATTGTATGAATGAAAGATAGTGATATAAAGTATTTACCGTATTTAAGGTTCTCTATTTAGCAGTATCTACCAAATAAAATTGTGCAATTACACTAAATTGAGTGGGAATTTTCAAGGGGTCACATTAAGTCTGTTGAGGGTCCTACTTTGTCACTTCCATAAAAATGGATTACAGCACTTAGTACTTAATCTTTTTCTATAAATTTTATGCCAGAGAAAGGGAAAATATTCCCTTAATTATTTATTTTCAAATTTACAGATTTGAAGTGTACCTTTTATCAACTTGAAAATGGCTTAGGTCTATTCATTAAACATTTTTAAATCGGTGTGCATCACAAAGAAGGTGCAAGAGGGCCTGATATTGCTCATATTTAGCATGCCTTCTCTAGAACAGTGTTTTTCAACCTTTTTTTTAAATCAAGGCACATTTTTTACATTAAAAAAATCCTGCGACACCAAAAATAAAAAAATGTTACAAAATGACACTCTGTAGCTATTTCTCTTGTCTCTAAGAATAAACAAGTCAATTAGGCCACCTACTGCCACCCACTGGCATGGAAGAGTATTACATTACTCTGCCAGTCACTACAGCACAGACACTTGACAATGGTAATTGGATAATTTCCCACGGTACACCTGAAGATCTCTTACGGCACACTAGTGTGCTGTGGCACAGTGGTTGAAAATCACTGCTCTAGAATTTTATTCTAATTTATTCCTATGGAGATTTCACCATATGGGTATTGATACAGCATTTTTGTTTCCTAGAATTACCCATTCTGGTATCCTATGCCTATCTATTAAAAACATCCTTAATCTGGTGATGCCAAGAAAATTGACCGGAAAGTGAACTGTTAAAGCTATTGTAGGAATAGGGTGAGGACTTTGCTTGTCCCTAATATACCTAGACTGTACATTCCTAGTGTCAAGCAAATGTTTCCTTCTGTTCTTTTAAATCACTTGTAACTGTTGGGGTTTTTTTTCTTTGTATTTATTAATACGATTAAATAGAGTGTTTGTTTGGCCATACCTTCAAGCAGAGCTGTATTGTGCTAAACTAATATGCTTGGCATTTCTCCTAACTTCTAGATCACATTTCAGACCCACCCAGTGCCCACAAATCATATTAACTGGTCTTGGAGTCTATGCACTATTGTTCAATTTGCAGTTGGAAATCGTTAGTTTATATGGTATTTGTGGCTATGTTAATAATAGTTTCTTTGCCAGCGGAATGTACTCTGCTCATTTTACTATAAAGATGCTGAGAGCTATTCAGCTTCTCAGCTGTAGAAGGGAAATTATAGTTTTAATAAGCTCTAGGTTAGGGGACTCCAGTGACCACGAATGTGCATTTGTAAAGCTTGTATAGTTGCGTGGATATACACCTCCTTTCTCACATTTTACAATCCCCATTAATTATTGATTTAGGCTTAGCATATGTAGCATAACCATATATTTGTGTTGTAGCAGGGGAAAATGCATGCTAGTATAGTTTGTAGAAGATCATTAAAAAACCTGTTAAAGTGGACCTGTAAATAAAACTCGTACTTCACATGAATTGGTAGGGCACAAATCTACATTAGTAATTTACATAGCATGAGTATTGTGGTTGTTTTATGTTATGAGAGATTCTATAGCTTGCAGACTGCACAGTTTGGTAGATATGCAGTAACATAAGTGCTCAATCTCTGTGCAGCTCTGATGATCAAAAAAAAGCCTGAATGTATATTTATTAAATATGGCGCCTGCATTGTACATATAGCATGAAAAACTAAACATAATAAGTCTTAAAACATGAACACAATTTAATAAGATGATAATTTTACATATTGACACAAGACTATGTATTTTTGATATTGTAAGGCACGTGGGGGTGCCTTGTCTATGGTATTACCAATCTGGTTTGCGTGTTTGTACAGACGAGTATAACTAATATTTTGCTCCAAGAAAACCCATGTATTGGTAACCTTGCTGCATGTCTGCAGCTGTGCAGAATGTTAAATATGGGCCTACTTATCAAAACCATAGTACGGCTCTGATTTTCACAGAGAGACTTACTAATGGTAAAGTACTGTTAATGTTTTAGTAAAAGGTATAGATTGTTTTTATGTTTAAGTAATTAAAATGCTTTGTTTCCTTATGTCTGCATGAAATAATTCAATGTTTAGTTGAATGTTTAATGTTACATTGATTATAGTTACCATCGCCTAATGAAATGTGGTTCTCTTTTGATGTCCTTTGGTGTGATGCACAATACAAGAATATTTTTGGCTGCATAAAAAATATCTACCTAATTGGGCAGATACCAGATGGGAATTCTGGGTTTTCTTGCTTCTAATTGTTCCTTTTTATAATTGCAGCATTTTGTACTGCTCAGTACTGTCTCTTTTTTTAAGACCAGTCCACTTGCTACATTTAAACACCTGAAGACAAAATACCATTTACTATATTGTAAATTGAGTCCATTGTGTACCATATAAAAGTAGGCGGATAATAAAACTGTCATGAAAAACAAAATCTAAATGTTTTTAATGTTTTTGTTGTTTATATTACAACCAAATAGGCAAATTAACAATGCAGTAGGCAGGTGCTCCCCCGGGAACATTTTCTGAGCAGCAGTCTTAGCAGCTGTTTGTAGCTAAATCACCAATTTACAGGTTGAGCCGGCATCTGCTCCAGTGTAGAACTGCTGACCTGTCAGAACTGTGTGATCTTGGTATTAGGACTAGTGATAAATCATTAATTAGTTCATGATGGCAGCCTTCAGGGTATATGAGAAATCTATTGTTTTTCAGCTTTTATTCAAGGCTTATTGTTCACTTTTTGCATACCTGACAGGTACCTTAATTTTCTGTCTGGAATATATATTTGAAAAATCTTAACCATACCCCAGTTAATACAATTCCAGGGTATTTATTGAATGTTAGGTCATTTTGACGTATCTCTCAGTGGTTGAAAAAAGGTGACTGTTTTTTTGTTTTTTTTTTCAAAACATAACTTTTCTTGGAGTCCATATTCTCTTGGTTCTGCTTGCTGCTAATTTGAGACAAATCCCTCTGAAGGTGACCATATACTGAGGTGTTTGGACTTTTGTGTCTTTTAGTTGAACTCCATGAAAAGAAAAGGGTTTTACAAAACAATCTTTTTTTCTTAAAGTGTCTGTAACACCTCTGTCTTAATTGTGTTTCCCAAAATCATTTATATTGTTTTGTATTCAGGACAAGACCCTTTTGACTGATAATGGAAGAAAAAAGGAAAAAGATTTGGTGACAAAGGAGATTGAGAAACTCAGAAGCTCCATCCAGATTCTTTGTCGCAGTGCTCTGCCACTTGGGAAAATTATGGATTATATTCAGGAGGACATGGACACAATGCAGAATGAGTTGCAGGTGTGGAAGAAGGAAAATGGCGAACATGCAGAGATTCTGCTTAGGGAGCAAAGGTATTTATCATAGCCTTTGCTTATATATTTTCCCTTACTCTAATGGTGTTCATGCGTGTATGATTTTTGGTAGGTTTACAAATTACTTGATTAAAACTAGCAACGATTGAATCATGTAAACAGGAACAGTCTTTGAATTACTAATGAAAAAAAAAAACAAGGATTCTAACTCTTTCCTACTTGTTTGATGAACATACACTTTAACCTATATGCAGATAGAGGATGACTAGCATCTGACAAGAGTAAAAAGATTTACCCACTTTATGAGAACTGTCAGTGTGTGTATGTGCCGGCTAGATATCTGTGTTTGTGTAAAATGCACGCCTTTTATAAGCCTCCAGTTACAGCTGTATAAATGGTATGTAACCATGGTATTTCTTTTATTTTTATTTCTTTAGCATCACTGACTCAGCTGTGGAACCTCTCAAGGCTGAACTTGCTGAGCTTGAGCAACTTATCAAAGAACAACGGGATAAAATCTGCACAGTAAAAGGGAACATACTACGGAATGAAGAGAAAATCCAGAAGATGGTTCAGAGCATGAGTGGCTCCAATAGAGACTGAATCATGGAGCGATATACTCACAGTCCATATCTCAGTGGCACAAATTACTCTTTTCTCTAGGTCTTGTACTATAAACCTATTTATTCAGTTACTGTTCAGGGTGCGTGTGTGTTATATACATTCATGAGAGAGTTGTGTGTTCTGTTCAGAAAGCCGCTCCTGCTTTAGAGAGCCATTTAGTCTATGGCTAAGCTTCGTAGGTGTATCTCAAAGACTCGTGCTGGAAAAAAACATTCTGTTCTTTATGGGCCTGCTTCTGCAGTGGTTTTTTGCCAACCGGTTGTGTTCTGGCCATACATGGTCTGAGTTTTAGATCAACAATTCTTGCATTAATTAAATATGTATTAGATCACAGCGCAAAAACTGTTTTGCTATGACAAATAACTATAGAATCAGTTGAAGGATGAATGGAGGTAATTGGAAAGCCTGGGAAAATTTAACCTTAAATGGTCAGATTCCTGATATTTTAGCTTTGAGTAGAGAATACTGTTTGAATCGCCCCACTGATTTCTGATGTCTGTTGACGACCCATCTGGTCATTTCTGTTCCCACTCAACTGCAGACAGTTTGAGAGAGACTTATTTTGGGCGGCCTATTAATTTTAGTGTTAAGAGAAAAGTAAATCTGTAGAGCGATCATACAAATCTGGGAACTTTTGTATGGCGATCTTGCGGATGTAGTCAATAATGCAAAGAAGACAGGACCGCACAGTCAATCACCAACCATTTGTACACCAATATCTCTTTACGTAATGGAGAAATAGTGTAATGAATGCTCACTTGAGCTGGAAAGTACAGATTTTGTTGAGTAAAAGCATATAAGATCACCGAATGGGGATTTTTCTATCTTTAGCCTGGAGTGCACATGAAACTCTGCTTTTTTGTTTCTAATAAAGCCGAGGCACTTTCTGAACTAAAAGCCATTTTCTGCAGTAGGGGCCCAATTTGATGTGACTTTCTGGGTCCCACTCTGGTAGCAGCCTGTTATCTCATTGTGCACAATCCCATCACATTCAGAGCCACACTAAAAGATTGCATTCCAACTAGGAGCTCCATTAACTTCCTTTATTTCAAAAAGTTTGGCTGGTCACCTTAACGCACTAGTAAATGTGTGTATTTGTTTTTCTGAATGCTGACATGCGGGTGCATTGCCAACTGCTACAAGTTTAGTGGGGAATGGCGGTGCACCACAGTTTGTATGTTACAATGCACATTTTACTGTGCACTACCAAAACTTGAAAAGGTCAGTGAGCCTTCAGTGTAATTTCCAGTGCAGCCAAAAAGGCATGAACATGAAAACGTATATTTGCATTTGTTGTATTTTTCCATACATATCAACGTAATTGGGCCCCTAACAATACATGTAAATGGAATCCAAATGTTTAATATCATGTGCTAAAACCACGTGTCTCTCAACCTCTTTGACATTTCACGATCACCTGCCCATTCTATATTTCTATACAAACTGCTGCTAACAAAAGGTTTTGTTTTGCACATGACTGATTACTACCAGGATGTATGGACACAGATTTTATAAATTGTGTACAAATTATTTATGTACATAAAATAATCACATGACAAAATTTGTGTGAACATTTTGTAAAACTTGAAGCGTTACAGATTATGTCTAATTTTTGCTATAAAATCTATCCAAACAGACTGTGGTTGTGTATATTTTTCCTGTTTTAGGGTTTCCTGACTGTAAAAGTGGAGTTGGGTTGATTACCATATTCCTTAGCAATTTTTTTTTTTCTGCATCTCCATTACTACTATTATGAGTGTAGAGATGAGCAACTGAATATACTGGACTGCAGTTTGGAAGGTTCTGTTAGGGAGATTCTTTCTACTCTTGCCTGAATAATAAGATTGTCCAGGCTGGAGAGGAAGTGAAGAAAGCACCAGGAGGAACAGAAATAAAAAGTAAGGGAATGTTAGGATTTCTATTATCTTGTTACTGTCTGTTTCTCTGTTGCATATTTCTACTCACTTCTTGTTAAATAAAAGGTTGCAAGAACAGTATAAGAGGAGAAATCGCTGAAAAAAACGGGTTGTATTTTTTTCCCATGCTTTAAAAAAAACTTGAAAGAAAAAGAAAGTCTTGAAAGAAAAGCTCCTCCAAAATCTATAGAAGAGTCACTTGTAGGACTGTATTAAAACCATTATTTAATGACAATTTGTTATGAAAGATACTTCCTCAGGTTGCAGAGTCACCGAAATGTAACTTCACTGTTAATCTATGTTCAGACTGGTGGTATGGTTGATGTATTGTTACTGTTCCCTTCCAAAAATCACCTTTAGACATTACACTTAGTGGTCACCCCCAGCGCCCTTGTAGATCGGTTGTCTGCCATCCCCTGTAAAATGTTCAAATGCCGATTTATCCAATAACCAACACAGCAGTACAGGTGGTTCAGTGGCTCGCAATGTACAGCCAATGTGTCATTAAATAGTCTTATAGCCACTGTGTCGCTACTCACAACACTGTCCCAAATAAAAAGACATTCCCTATGACAAGAGAGTGCAAGAAAAATGGACATTCTCCATGACAAGAGAGTGCAAGAAATATCTTCACAAATCTGTATTTGATAATGTGTCACCAGCAGCAGAATTGTTCTTGATGTGAGCTCCTCCTTTGTTAATCTCAGATAGGAGTAGAGGGCTGCTAACATCTAGACCCAGCCGATGCATCGATCAGTATAGGGTGGACCTGCACCTTAATATATTAAGAGATAAATATGAAGGCTGGCAATATTAAGCTCCTCTGCAAATCAAACCTGGATCAGGTGGTATTGTAGTCAGCACTCTTGATCAGAGAGATCATTTCAGTGACTGTTACTTTTGTATAGTGAAAACTTAGGATATAACAAAAAAATAAATGTAACATAGAGTATCCTAGTCTACCATCGGCTATACGGCCAGTGGCTCATTCAGATGAAATCCCAGTGCCGGTTTTCATCACACTAGAGTGATCAGCATGAGTTGAGTGATTTGGCACGAAAACTTACTTGAAAAACGAACAAAGGTATCGTATTTTTGAACCAGAGAATTGCATTTCTGCAGTACTTTAGAACTGACAGTGGCTTTGCGTATTGCCATAACATACCTGGTGTAATGGTTGAATTGGGAATTCCAATTTATAACTGAATGACGACTATTCATCGATAGCTCAAAGCGGAGCTTAAAGTGTGTCCTCCTTCACAATGGCAATATATTGGGTCAGTCCAAATTGGCCATTCAGTTTCTCTTTGTGAAGAATATGCAGACATGAAGAGAGTCATTGAGTTGTTGCAATATCACCAACACAATTGGGTTACCTGTGTTGATCTTAAAATGGTATCCTTCCTTCTTGGTCAGCAACGCGGATACACCAAGTATCCCTGTAATCTTTGCATGTGGGACAGCAGAGCTCGTGAGAGGCATTGGGTGGAAAGGAACCAAACCGACACTTGTTGATAGAATATTATATTCCTGCCTCTGCACATGAAACTGGGTCTGATGAAGCAGTTTGTTAAAGTTTTGCCAACTGAAGGAGACTGTACATCATTTTGGCATTTCCAAGCCTGTCATTTGCAAAAATAAAGGCCAGTGTGTTTGATGGACAACAGATTCGGCGGCTCATCAAAGATGAACATTTGATCGGGACAATGTCAGAAGTCAAAAAGAATGCTTGGTTATCATTCAAAGCCATTGTCAAGGACTTTCTTGGAAACACACGAGTAAATAATTACACAGAATAATTGTCCGTAAACATAAAGAGAGCTACAAAATGCTTGGTTGCAATATGAGCATCGAGGTGCATTATCTGCATAGCCATCTTTCTAACTTCCCGGAAAACTTTGGTGCAGCCAGTAATGAGCAAGGTGAACCATTCCACCAAGATTTGAAGGTTATGGAAGAACGGTATCAGGGTAGATTGGATGTACATATGATGGCTGACTATTGCTGGAGCATTCGGCGGGATTGTCCTAATTCTGAACACTCCAGGGAAAGCTATAGGTGTAAATATTTACCTTAACCGCTTACCTGATTAGTTTTCAAATGTTTTACTGTAAAAAAAATGTCATAGAGTAACAATAAATCTTTTGTATGAACAAGAGAAATTTAAAAATACAGTACATTCAAGTTATTTCATTATGTCTTCATTGTATGTAAAATTTGTAAGTTATTTGACAAAAATTAAGGGTACCCTCTATTGTAAAAACTGGATGTGATAGCAAAAAACTGGGATCATTTCTGGAATCACAACCCAAAAATTATTAAAAAACAAGTGTATGATCTAACTTAACAAAAAATGCGTTTCCAAGTATAATTCACTGCCAATTTCTAGCTAACCAGAATGCCCTCTCATTACAAATGTGTACCACAACCCAGCTTTCTACAGCAATATAAAAGAATGAATGACACATTAATGCATGCTGAAATATTTTACATCATCTGTAGGTTTCGGGGGGTTGCTGGTATTTAATATCAGGGTATCAGAAGCTCGGTTCATGGGCCAGACTCGCGGACCATGTCTTCTGTACAGATCACAGGCTGAAGGCGTGTTATGCCTCTGGAGACAACCAGCTTACTCTCCCATCACAGGTCTGAGCCTGGTTCTGGCATCATGACGTCACTCCGGGGTAGTTTCTTCCCCTTTGAGTGACACACGGCTCCCCGTGCGTGCCCGGAGTCTGTGAGATTAGTGGTCTGCGAGCTCCAAAAGGTTGGTGACCACTACTCTAGACTGACTTCCTGTTAGTGACAACAGTGTCCAAGCCAGCTCCATTGGTGTTGTCATGCCTTCACGTGATAAAAGAGCTGTAAGACAGTTATTCCATAGCAGGAAGTCACTAACAAAGCTCTTTATGGCAGGATCACCAGGTATTTGTATAAACTTTTTTGAGCAAACAAACAGGTTAAAAATAGCTTTTACATTTACATCAGACTTTAAAAATATATGCTATTCCAGTGATTACATTTGGGTCTGACAGTCCCTTTAATATATAAACCTGATTCCAGTATTATAAGACCAAGATCGATACGCAACCCCCCAACAGGACTGAAGAAACAAGCTATAGCAGCGCTTTTATATGCGGGATGACCGGAGCCGGTGATTGGTCAGACGTCACCAGCTGTTTTGACACATGACACTGCGCTCGCCTTCTGTCCTCGCTCAATGACGTCTCCAGTCATCTGTATGACTGACACTTGTATCGTCCAATCGGGTGCAGCGAGAGCTAGGACAATTCTGACAGACACCTGGAAGAGTGTGAATATCCGCCCAGCTGCGGGGTGCAGTGCTGATGGAGGATGACTGTGAGGGTGCAGCCGGAGGTATGAGAGACACCCCTAGAGTAGGTAAGTGCTCCTAGTGTACAGGCCCCACACACAGGGAGGGCAGCTGGAAGACCCCTCAGGTGCACCATTCATACTTCACACATTTCATAACAAGCGCTCTATTTTATGAGGCGGCATCATTCATATTTAGTGAATGTGAGACCTAATGGAGCCTGGGGGGATTACCTCAGGGGTATTGTGAGGGAAAACCTCTGCTTGTCAGTTAATTCAGGTTTAGCATTAACTAAAATAATGTGACAGAACTTAGAAATCACACCATCACTGCTGTGTAATATGTTGGCTCTACATAATCCTGTTTGTTAATAATAATAATAATAATATTAATAATAATGGATTTTTATTTGCCTAAAGTAAACTTGAAGTCACTGTCATTCCTTGGAGCATGTGTACTCATGGCACACATACTCCTGCTTGGCATGCCCCCCCCCCACCCATATAACACACACACACATATATATATATATATATATATATATATATAAAACCTATAACATATATATATAGCTGTCTTCTGATCCTCTGCACTCCTTACCCCTTTTCTTGGCAGTCACTGATCATGTGACTATATCATATCTTAGAGCTTCCCCAACTCCCTGGAATGGGCTTCCTCGTCCTATTCGCCTTGCTCCTACTTTCTGCTCATTTAAAGAAGCTCTCAAAACCCATTTTTTCAAACTTGCCTACCCGGCTTCTTCTGTCTTTTGAAACACCACTACTTCTTACCACTACATATCGCCCATCCTATTGAGTGAATACTTCCCCCACCTCTTAAGCTACGTACACACTTCAATAATTATCGTTGGTAAACGAACGACGAACGATCCTGCACGATATCGGCGAACGATCGTATAGCACCGATCCTGTACATGCAGATAACGGCACGATCGTTCGCAGATATTGTACACACAATAGATGCGATCGTTTTGAGCGATACAGGAAGTGACGTGCACGACAGGAAGTGAATACTGTGCACGAACGTTCGCATCAAACATTCATCACACTGTTCTATTTTCCCTCTGTGCAAAATGGCTTTCAAATTTTTGTCAAGGAAGAAGAAAGCCGCAATTGCTTTAATATGTCTGCTTGAAGAGGAGGAGGAGGTTAAGAAGAAGAAGCTCGTTCGTCGTTCATTTCCAACGATAAAAATTGGAAGTGTGTACGCAGCTTTAGATTGTAAGCTCCTCAGGGCAGGGTACTCTCCTTCCCCTGTCACTGTCTGCAACTCTCTGTCATTTGCAACCCCTATTTAATGTACAGCGCTGTGTAATATGTTGGCGCTATTAATATCCTGTTTATAAATAATATTATTTCCCTATCCCTTCCTATTAATCTCTCATTCTCCTTGCTGATAGTGTCCTAGCTGAGATTTGAACCTGGGACCTAGCACTGCAAAGGCCAGAGTGCTAACCTCTTAGCCACTGTCTGCGGTGTAAGTTTGACATGCTTCCTCAGGCCTCGGAGACAGGGGAGGGGGGAACTTTCTTGTTTCTAAACTATTGCATTTTAAGTCCAGCTCTGGCATGGGGGCTTACAGGTTGCAGACTTTATACTCTTTTCCTTTCAACCTGTTCTGCTCCTCTTCCTTGGTTGACTTCTATCTCCAGCTCATCTATGGCAGTGGCGCCCTCTGACTCTTGCAACTCCTGGTAAGGACATAGGAGACGTCCGTTATAACTTGTACTCCCCATGTTTATTGCTAGATGTCTAACTATCATGTCTGTCTCAACTTTTACGAGAAAAAAAACGAGCCAAGTGAGTCCCTTTAGTTTGATAGCGTTGGTCTTTACTGGTAAAGAGGGTGGGTGTCCCTAAACCACATAGGACTTTTGTTTGAGAGCCTGGCCCCTCGGGTTAATATAATTAACTAATTAAGTAAGTAAATTACCTATATCTAGACAGAGACCATGTGCATTACCCTGAATAATTTAGATAGTGACTATACAAATATTATACAAAGTACAACTGACTTGAACTTTTTACAATATACTGGCTGAACTGGATCCTGAAGTCTGACACGTTTCGCCAGTTTAGGCTTCCTCAGGGAATTAGTGGGAAACCAGTGACTATACTAACAAAAGCAAAAACCATATAGAAACAGTATTTATAGTTATGTCTTTAATGCATCCAGGTAAAAAAAAGTGAACATATACAAGTCAACATTATTTAGTCCCAAGAAGCTAATATCAGAAATCATGTTTCATATGTACATATGTTATAATTTTATCAAGACTTAATAAACATTTGTATGGACAAGGTATCGGTGTACTGCATCCATTACTAAGTCTAGGTGTTTAGGACAATTAACCAGGTATCTTTAGTGATATATTAATGGCAGCATCATAGCGTCGATTCGTCCTGCCTTGCATCATTGATTCGGGGTGGTGATGTAACAGTGTGGGGGATTTGTTCTTGGCAATCAAATGAACATTTTCTTAGTATTGTAGCTGATCATGTCACAAAGCCCAAATCCTCTCGAACATGACAATGAATTCACTTCACTCAAATGGCCTCCACAATCAGTAGAGATTAATTCTAAGGAACACTTTTAGGATGAGGGGGAACGGAAGATTTGCATCATGGATGTTCAGCTGAAAAATCTGCAACAACTCTGTGATTCTTCAATGTCAATATGAAAGTCAAAATGCTTGAGGAATGTTTCTAACAAACACCTTGTTGTATCAATACCATCATGAATTATTGCAGTTCTAAATGCAATAGGGGATCCAACCCAGCACTAGCGAGGTGTACTTGTCCTTTGCAGTCATTTGTAAATAAATTTCTTCTTATTAAGTTTTATTTGTTTGCATTCCTTGGTGCTCTTTTTTGAGAGGGAAAGGTTGTGTGATTAGTCTGTCATCAGAGCTAATAAGCATTTGGTCATTCCAGTTCTTTTGACTTTTTTGCAGGACGCAACTTGAAAGCCTGGCTGCAGGACCAGTACTGTGACCATGAGCTGGACCAGTGTCAGGACACGCTGCTACACAATGCTGCCTGTGTGGGAGATATTGATACACTGAGAACACTCTTACAAGAGGAGAGGTTTCTAAGGTATACCTCAGACAGTGTAAAGTAAAATATGATGTCAGAAATTGTGTACACACCGACATGCCTTCAAGGCTGTGGCTTTCTTAACTGTAGGAAACTCAAGTTTAATGTATTTCTGTTTTAAAACGTGAAATTGCTCCAGAATTTAAACAACAAAAATAGTTGACGTCATGCAATCTAATTTCAATTATAGCATTCACCCAGCCTTTTTTTCTAATTATACAAAAAGTATTAACTTATATCTATTCAAATGTCTGTCAATTAGGATATCTGAAGACCGTGAACCTGACAGAAAATGAAAACATCTTTTTACCATTCATATTTTTTCTTTCTTTGTTTTTGCAGTGACACATTAAAATGTGCACATTATGCTTTCCAGGTACATATTTACTTTCATATAGTTGACCTTTTATTTTAGTAGTTTTTATTTTTGCTCTCTGTTACAGAGATTTCTTTTTCTTTGTGTCCTGACAAAAATAGTTTTACCAGACAGATAACCCTACCTGTAACCAGGACACCTAAATTGAGTTCTAATCTTTCTCTTCTCTACTAAAAATATTAGTTTTTAGAGACACTTTTTAAAATATTTTGTCACCTACAGGAGGAATTGAAACTGGTAAACAAAAACACAGGATAAATTCTCCTTCTTCCAGCATACCCTGTTTCCCCTATAAGGCACTCTCTTATATTTTTTGAAATGCCAAAATATGCCCTAGGTCCTATTTTTAGGGGGATGTCTTATTTTTCCATGAAGAAGACTACAGTACACATTTATTGTTGAAAATCACTCATGTGCCATTGATTGTCCCCTTCTGATCACTAGTGTATGTGCCATTGATTGTCCCCTTCTGATCACTAGTGTATGTGCCATTGATTGTCCCCTTCTGATCACTCTGTGCCATTCATTGTCCCCTTCTAATCACTGACTCACCCGGTAACAGACTCTGTTAGGGCAGGGATCAGCAGCTTGCTTGTCCTTTGAAGTTACTTTCAGTTTCACTCTGCACTGCAGCCAGCATGGAGGAGTCACACAGAGGCACACAGTATCAGGTATTAGAGGATGTCTTATTTGCAGGGGGGGGTTCTGCTTTATTTTATTTGTTTGAGCAAAAATCAGGGGGTGGCTTATTTGATGGGGATGCCTTATCATCGGGGAAACACGGTACCAGCACTTTGCTAGTCCTATAAGCATGGATATATTTTCATGGTTTCAGCTGTTCAAAATGTTTTCACTGATGTGTTACCAAGCACAGGGAATTCTTTGCCCTGTCAACAGAGACTTCTGCTACAGTCAAGCAGGACTTTATAGCCAGAGTAGCCCTGTTCATTGCTGGCTCTGACTGCAGGGGCTCATTGTATACTCTCATGTCTTCCTCCAGAAAATTGTCCCTGGTTTGTCCCTGGCCTTGGAGCCAGCAGCCATAGTGATGAGCAGTTGGAAGAACCCATTGGCTTTACCTGTATTTGCCCCTTATGGCTCTGTCTTTGCTCCTTCTAACTCGGTTCTTTCACTAATCACCATTGGTCTCCTTAGAGGTTTTCTTCCTGATTTACCACAAGATGTTAAGATTCTGTCTTTGCAATGTGGGTCAGTTTTCATATGCTAAGAATCCCTTTTTAGCTGATTTCTATACTTGTGAATAGATGACCAGGATGTTCAAAGCAATTTGAAACATTTTCTCTCTCATTTGTCTGAGGTTTGGTCTGTGAGAGTCTTGCTCCATCTTTTGTATATATTAGATTTTGCCAACCTTATGGTCTTTGTTTCCCCTTTCTCTCGCCATTGTCATCTGTGTGTATAATAATTTAATATTGAATCTTCTGGTATGAAGCACCTTTCTTTTATCTGTAAGTTTGCCACCAGGTGTCTGTTCTTTTGCATTTCAGTCTAATGCCAGCTTCAGCAAAAAAATTGGTCAGCCATTTTCTGCTTCAGACCATCTAATTTCGGTCTTTTTTCTGTGCCTGTTAGCATTGGTTTGCGGTGTTGACCGTTGCTTTTGAAAGTCATGGAAATAGGAGAAACACAGTGTTCCTGAATAGGTGAGAAAGAAAAATAGAATTTTTGTTATGTTTTGCTCTACTTTAGTAAAGATCTTTTTCTTGGAGACCTTTGAGGGTCACCGGTACTGCCTGTGTATATTACAATGTGGCACTACCACTTTCTACAAACTGATGCATGCTAGTAATAGAAAGGGTTATCCTGGACTGGCATAAAAGTTTTTTTGTTTTGGCCCTCATTAGTCTTTTTTTTTCTCTTCAGATTTCATAAAGAAAACTTGAAAGGCAATATTAAAAAAAAAGGACTGCTCTATAAGACTACTCTTGCAGGAACTGAAATTGCTATACAAAAGGACAATGTTTTTTTTATCAAGACAAAGTTAAAATAAAGTATTACATATTAAACAGCTAAAACGTCATCTTGTGACAGGAGCACAATTTTATGGTGGAAAGCACAATAATTCCTGTTTGTTGGAATTGTTTTTGAATTGTTTATTATGAAGACATTGTTGCATTTTGGTGATTTGTTTTTAAGTGACTGACAAGTGTCTTCTGCTCCCCTTCCTACTCCCACAGACGTATCAATGAGAAGTCGGTGTGGTGCAGCGGGTGGCTCCCCTGTTCCCCTCTACGTATTGCAGCAACCGCAGGCCATGCAGATTGTGTCTCCCTGTTGATCCATCATGGGGCAGAGCTGGAACTAGTGGATGTTAAGGGGCAAACGCCTCTGTTTGTGGCCACTGAGATTGGGCATTTGGAGTGTGTGCAGGTCCTTCTAAAAGCTGGAGCAGACCCCAATGGCAGCCCGCATAATCGAAGTTCCCCAGTATATCACGCAGCTCGTATGGGCAGAGCGGATATATTAGAAGAGCTGATCAGGTGAGAAGCTAAATGTAAACTGTTCATGATAACATGTTCTTATCCTGTGTGATAAGGAAGTGGGATATTATTGCATTTGTGTAAAGCTGCGTACACACTGCCAATTTTTGTCGTTGGAAAGGATTTTTCACGATCCTTTCCAACGACAAGGGACTGCAAGATGCATGAACGATGTCGTCCGTGGATCCGGCAGGTCGGTCGTCCGGACGATGGACGACACCGACTGTACACACGGCAGATTTTCGCCCGATAATTGGCCGATGCCGATTTATCGGGCGATAAAAATCTGACGTGTGTACGTAGCTTAATGGGTAAAAGAAGGAATGGTCTGGTGTATATTTGGAAGTATTTGCAATATAAACACATATCTGCTGCCGTTCAAGAATTTATCAGTTAAAAAAACAAATTTGGTCAGCTAAAATTACCCTTGTTTTCCAGGGAAAAAAAATAGGAAATTAGTTTAAATAGAAAATAGTACAAGACGAATACAAACTAGTCATTGACAAAGTTAATGATTTATATTAGAAAATGTTTTTTTCAAAATTGTATTTTATTTAAAGAATATATATCAATTTGTTGAGGTAATCTGATGAGATTTCACTCCATGCTTCCGGGATCACCTCCCACAAGATTTATTGGCTCGATGGGCACTCTTTACATAATTGTCCTATCAAGCAGCGTCTACAGGGTATGGCATTGTTGTAAAATGGAATGATAGCCTTCCTTCTTCAAGGTTCTTCCACTCTGTACAAATATTCACTTTATCACCACCACAGCAGCTCCAGACCATCACATTGCCTCCCCCATCTTTACCAGATGATATTAAGCACTCAATGGCATGGAATAGTCTTCATTCTTTAGTACCAGAAAAAACTAAGAATTTTCAGGAGAAAGTTATTTTTATTTCTGGTCGGTAGCGGAACTCACTTGTGCTGATGTAGCAGAGACCTAACTAGTCTGACGAAGGACAGAATTATTGCTTGTTTAATTAGTATAGTTGTTTTCAGCTGTACTAATACCATTGAAAAGGGTTTTCTAATGATCAGTTAACCTTTCACACTGACAGTCTTTGCATTAGTGAAGACAGCATTCCATTGGAACTCATTATTAAATGTTGCTCATAATGGGCCTCTCTGAATTTAATATTCCATTTATTAACTGCTATTTCAAGCTACCACAGTCATCTACAACAATGGCTGGGCAGTATTCGTAAATCAATTTTGTGGTAATTTAGACACACTTGTTTTCTCAAAAATTTGGATATTTATAACTCCCCCAAAACTTTTTTTATGTGTGTGTGTATATATATATCTACTCTTGGTTAAATCACTTGCATTGTATTATCACAACTAGACAACAGATTGTTAAATTGTAGTGGGTCTTTATTATTAGAAGTATTGAACTTGAGCTCTGTGTAAAAGAAAATTCCAAGTCAAGAAACATGGGAAGGATTGTGAGCAATATCATTAAAGGTTGTTAGTGTGTACCCCAGGTTTCAGTGTTGGGACCTTTACTGTTTAACATCTTTCCAAATAAAATATAGAGTTTGTGATTAAAAGTACCATTTCTGTGTTTGCAGATGACACCAAACTATGTAATGGAATTAAGTCCATACAGGATGTTTATAATCTACAAGCAGACCTGGATGTACTGTTTTTAATAAGGCAGCCAAGTGAGAAATGTAAAGTTCTGCACTTGGGGGCTAACAACATGCATGCTTCATACTGTCTAGGGGGGATACATTTGGGGGAGTTAGAAATGGAAAAGGATCTGGGAGTTCAGGTAGATCATAGACTTAATAACAGCATGCAATGCCAAGCTGCAATATCTAAAGCTATTTAGAGGAATAGACTGCAGAGATGGAGACATAATCCTGCCCCTGTACAAAGCATTGGTCAGACCACGTCAGGAATATGCAGTCCAGTTTTGGGCACCAGTTCACAAAAAGGACATTGTTGAATTGGAGGAAGTGCAGAGAAGGACAACTAAACTAATAAAAGGAATGGAGGAGCTCAGCTATGAGGAGAGATTAGCTGAACTGAATCTATTCTCCCTTGAGAAGAGACGTTTAAGGGGGAATATGATGACCCTGTATAAATATATAAACGGTCCTTATAAAGAATTCCCTTCCCCATTATTCACTTTGAGATCATTACATGTACAGCGCTGCGTAATATGTTGGCGCTATATAAATCCTGTTTAATAATTTAATAATACCAAGAGGGCACTTTTTGCATCTGCAGGAAAAGAAGTTTAGGCTCTGGATAAGGAAGGGATTCTTCACTGTAAGGTCTGTGAAAATGTGGAATTGGATCCCTCCGGAAGAAGTTTCAGCAACTACTATAGATTGCTTTAATAAAAATCTGGATGCTTTTTTGGAAGCACAGAATATAACTGGGTATTAAGGCTTTAAAGTAAAGATAACAGACTGTTGATCCAGTGAACATCCAATTGCCTCATGGAATCTGGAAGGATTTTTTCCCCTGTTGAAGCAAATTGTACCAGGGTTTTTTGTTTGCCTTCCTCTGGACCAATTATGTCTTATAGGGTTTTATATCTGGGATATGATTATTTCCCTAGTGGTTGAACTTGATAGACTTTTATGTCTTTTTTCAACCTAACTATGTAACTATGAATATACATCTAGAATGGGAGGATTGTGGTTTTTATCTCTTTATATCACTACTCAAAAACTGTGTTTTTCTATGACAGATCTTGGTTGCTTGGCAGCCCTCTAATGTAAATGACCAGAGGGTGTTTCTAACCTGGTCGAATCTTGTGTTAATAAAAAGTATTACCAAGTAAATACTTTAATGTCCAGCATCCCGATCGAGCTGTACAACTTCTCTGCATGTATGTAACATTCTCCGTTATTATTAATAAACAGGATTTATATAGCGCCAACATATTACGCAGTGCTGTACATTAAATAGGGGTTGCAAATGACAGACTAATACAGACAGTGATACAGGAGGAGAGGACCCTGCCCTGAAAGCTTACAATCTAGTAGGTGGGGGAATTTACACACAATAGGAGGGGTATATATAGTGGTGAGAAGTAGTGATGGTTTCAGTTGACAGAAGAAGATGGGCAGGCAAGTTTGAATAAATGGGTTTTGAGCACTCTTTTAAATGAGCAGAAAGTAGGAGCAAGCCGAATAGGACGAGGAAGACCATTCCTGAGAGTTGGGGCAGCTCTGGAGAAGTCTTGTATCCGTGCATGTGATTAGGTTATGAGTGAAGAAGTCATTAGTTAGGTCATTGGAGGAGCGGAGAGAGCAACTGGGGAGTACTTTTTTTTACCAGGTCAGAAATGTAAGTGGGACAAGAAATGTGTGGGGATTTGAAGGCAAAGCACAGGAACTTGAATTTGATTCTAAGGTGAAATGGAAGCTAGTGTAGATAACTGCAAAGAGATGCAGTGGAAGAGGAGCGGAGGGAAGGATGGATGAGTCTGGCTGCAGCATTCATAATAGACTGTAGAGGAGAGAGTCGGGTTAGTGGAATACCAGCGAGGAGGATGTTACAGTAGTCCAGACGGGAGATGATAGGAGCGTGTACAAGGAGTTTGGTGGTCTCAGGGGACAGGTAGGGGTGGATTTTGCAGATGTTGCGTAGGTGAAAGTGACAGGACCTGGAAATGTTC
>NC_092864.1:53535510-53539816 GCF_032062135.1 Pyxicephalus adspersus | reverse complement strand
AGGACGGTAGTTGGAGGGTAGGGAGGGGTCCAGTGAGGGTTTCTTTAGGATAGGGAGAATTATGGCATGTTTAAAAGCTGAGGGGTATTTACCAGTAGAAAGGGAGAGTTTGAATAGTTTGGTTAGGGTAGGGGCCAGGGTGGAGGAATGGGCATGGAGTGGATCAGCGGGAATTGGGTCAAGTGGACAGGTAGTAGACGGAGATGATGAGAGAAGAGCTAAGACTTTGTCCACAATAATAGGGCTGAGGGAGGCCAGTGATGATTTACAGGTGGAAGGGGTGGGTATGGTTGGAGAGGTTCGGTGGGCAGAGACATCATGTCTGATTTTATCTATTTTATCTGTAAAGTAGGTGGCAATGTCTTGGGCAGAGAAGGATGTTGTGGGGGGAGCAGGTGTGGGGTTTAGGAGGGAGTCAATTGTAGAGAAGAGGTTGCATGGGTTGGAAGCTTGAGAGGAAATGACTGCGGAGAAATAATTTTGTTTGGTGACAGTGAGCTCTGTGTTAAAGCTTGGCTTTGTAGTCCAGCGCTGAGGCCAGATTTCCTCCACTTGCACTCAGCTGCACGAACAGACTTTTGTAGCTGTTTGGTGTGGTTGTTGAGCCAGGGTTGGGGATTTGCAGGGTGGGGGTATTGGAAGGTGACAGGGGCAATATTATCCAAAGCCAGGGAAAGAGAGTGGTTTACCATGGTGGCAGCTTCATCTGGGGAGGTGATTTTGGAGAGGGAGGGGGTTAGGGATGCAAGGCAGTTAGAGAAAAAGGTTGTGGTCAAGGTTACAGATATCTCCCTGCCATTGACCAAGTCTGGGATGTGGCAAGGGTTTGATAGGTTGAAGGTGATAAGGGTTTGATCAGAAAGGGGAAATGGTGAGTTGTCAAGGAGGGTGAGGTTGCAGAGTTTAGAAAATACCAGGTCTAATGTATGTCCGGCTATGTGTGTGGGGCCATTGATGTTCTGAGTGAGTCCAAATGAGGAGGTAATGGAGAGCATTTTGGCTGAGGAGGGAAGGTTGGGCTCATGTATTGCAATATTAAAGTCACCAAGGATAAGGGTGGGCAGGTCATGGGAAAGAACGTGTGGGAGCCAGGATGCAAAGTTATCCACAAATTGTGATACTGGGCCAGGGTGGCGGTAGAAAACAGCAACAATGAGGGGTAAGGGGCTAAAGAGTTGGACAGAGTGGGCTTCAAATGAGGTAAAAATGAGAGAGGGTGGGGTAGGAAGGACTCAGTATGTACAGTTAGGTGAGAGAAGGAGACCCACACCACCCCTGACGTTGTTGCCAGGTCTGGGGCTATGTGTAAAGTCCAGGCCTGCATAGGAGAGAGTAGCAGCAGAGAAAGAGTCGGAGGAGGAAAGCCAAGTTTCAGTGAGAGCCAGAAAGTTCAGAGACTTAGAAAGGAGAAGGTTGTGTATGGAGGTTAATTTGTTGCCAATAGATCTGGCATGCCATAGACTGCCAGAGAGAGGGGGTAGGGTGAATGGGGATGAGGTTAGGAGAAGGGAGTATCTTAGAGTATATGGAAGGGGTTGACTGTGGGGGGACCAGGGTTGGGTGAGATGTCACCAGAGAGTATCAATAAAAAGTAAAAAGGTGAAGGAGCACAGACAGAGAAAAAAGGAGAGTGAAGGAGCAGAGAGAGAGACAATGAGTTATCAGAATGGGGAGGACAGGGAGTAGTGCCAACAAAGAAGGGTGAATAATACATTTTTCCAGATAATTGGGAACCCTATGCATACAATAAACAATGTGGCAAAGTGAAGTCCAAGAGAAGCAATCCAGTAATATGGGTTCAAGTGAGACTTGTAAACTTGTTCCAGGTGTGGAGGATGATGATTCAGTCAGAGAGATGGTTTGATGAAATACCAGCTTAGAATGGTAGCAGCAGAGAATGTGCTGGAGTCTAGGTGGATAAATCAGTCCAAAGGCAGTTGGTGGAAGTTGTCGAGTAAAATAGTATGTCCAAATCCGTTCCAATTCCTGTGTCAATTCCCTGGTTTAATTCCCATTGCACTTATAATTTGGGCACTTGAGATTTGGCCACGTGACCAGGGTCCCAACGTGACCTTGCCTGTTGTTTAAATACAAGGGATTCAGGCCCTAATTGGACTGATCAGGGTGTAAGAAATTTGGGATATCATCGCTTGAACCTGGGGAGGGGTGGGGTTGGCAGGCCAATAAATATCAATCAGTGTTCACTCAGCTGGAACGAAGGGATAGTGAACAGATAAATCTATGAGGAGATTAAAGTTGGTGCAATAAATTCATCTACAATGGGAGACGTACCATATACAGTCAGATGATTGCATATGGTACGTTCCCATTAAATGGTTGGGCACCTTCTGGAATTATTTTCGATATTACATCAAAAGACTCCACCCCCTGACTCCATTTGAGGTGTAGAGAGGTTTCTTAGAAATGGATTCTTGGGTGCCAGAGGAACACAGACTAACTAGGACAGTTTTTAGGAAGAGGCTCTTTGGTGACACAACCAGCACCCACAGCAAAGGTCTTGGTGGAAAAAGTACCTAATGTGCCCTTACAGAGCTATTGGTTGAGGGCATCAGGTCTTACGAGGAGTACTACAATATATACAATGCTTATGAAATCGGAAAAGAAGGTTATATATGAACTTTGTTATCTGTTGGGTTTTGGGTTCTCGGCCCTTTTATCTGGTCTGGGCATGGAGAAATATTTTGTATTATTTAACATGATTCTACCAAACTGAATGCATAGGATAAATGTAATGGACAAATAAGAAAGATATATACAGTAAAGGGATCCAAGAGGCTATGTAAGCAAATATTGGATCAAAGGGGAAATAGTGCTTTACAGTGAAATTACATGTTAGTAAACTATTTAATGAAGGAAATTGAGCAAATGGCAGAAATCAAAAGAGGATTTAACATTTGTATAAATAGAATTATGTGCATCAGTTTTAATGAAAAGATTGCAACCATTAGTGGAAACAATAATATGCAAGAAAAGCAATAAAGAGGTTATTATTAGTTGTCAGTGAGGAATAACTGAATAAAGATGTACATTTTTTTCATTTCAAAAGTGTTGTGTTTGTTAGTGGATAAAATATGTAACTCCCCCCCCCTTTAGTCTTTCATAGTGTTCCATGAACAGGGGAGGGAGAATCTGACTGGCAACAGGAAAATAATTGATTTTCAGACTACTAAGATCACAGAGAAAAGGGGATGTGTATTGCATTGGTTTGGTGAGTTAGGGAAGGTTTGCTTTCTTATTTTATATTAGCGATTGACAGAAGCATATATATACAATAACATAGGACAGCAAACTCCGGTGCTCCGGAGAAAGACCCTGCTTGGGGGGACGCACCAGCCACACCCACGGAATATGTCTCCCATATGCATTACAGGGTCAGGGCAGTGGGTAGGTTGTGTCTGTGCACACTAAGACCCGGGATGGGAGAGTGGGCAGGTTGTGGCATCATTCTGGGGGAAGTTTCTTCCCCTTTGAGTGACACATAGCTCCCCAATAATGCACGGTCTGAAGTCAGTAAATTTAGTGGTCCAAAAGGGTGGTGACCACTGACATAGCATACTTTCCTTGAGTCATGGCTCCATTTGTCTATCAATCAATCATAAGCTAGAGAGCTTTAGGCTTTAACAATAAACCAAGTATGAAATGGGTAAGCACCATAGAGGAAAACACAGTGTGTGTCTCTGGTATGATGCAAATGTTGTTCACCCATTGCTTGTCTGTGTGTTACATTTTCCTGTGTAGTAAAATTCCTTCTCTAAATAATGGTCATTGTATTAAATGTCCATTCATAATGAATAACATAGGACTTGCTTTTTTTTTTTTATTAGGTTGGGAAGTATTAGAACCCTGGTCAAGTTTCCACTGCCATTGTTTTCTTATAGATCCATTTTTTTTGGTTTTAAATGTTCCCTAAATTCAGGCCACTGTTGATGCTGGTCTTTTCTTTCCATCAATCAATCACATAGGTTTTGCATTTGGATACACAGATATAGGATTGCAAAACCTCTTTTAAATGATCTCAGATACATCTCATTCTGATGTAAAATATATTGACAGAAAACCAAAGCTTGTCAGCATAACCTCCTTTACTTTCCTGGTGACAGCAGATTTACCAGGCAACAATAACACAACAACAGGGATACAAACAGTAATACAAAGGAGACAGGGTACATGTCTTCTCCTTCTCAAATAAATGTATTTTTTCTGTGTATTGATAAACATTTTCCTTACTTTTCTGGTGAAATCAATCATTGTCACTAGAACAGGCAAAGGAAGAGTAACAGAGCCC
>NC_092864.1:53467385-53534686 GCF_032062135.1 Pyxicephalus adspersus | reverse complement strand
AACTCAATAATTCAAATTTATAAAGCACCAATATATTAGACAGCCATGTTTAATGTCATGTCATGTAATTAACTTACCGGGTACTTATTATTTGACCAATCTTTTGGGGAAACCAACTCACAAAAATACAAAGGGAATATACAAACTAAATGCAGTGTCCTGACTATGGGAACCTAGTGCTAGCCTCTGTGCCACCCTAACTGTCCCGTGTTCTGGACTTCATTGGTATATCTGGTTGCTGTACATCACACTATAATATTTTGTATTTGTTCGGTCATCCCTATAAGTTAGAGAACTCCTAACTATTTTGCAAGAGAGAGAAGATTTGCAATAAAAGGTACATTGACAAATCCAGGACGTGACAAATCCATTGAGTATTTAAGAGTAAGTGCAGGTAAAGTCACAAATTTTCAAATGAAAGGTTAACAGATAAGGATTTACACAGACGATTCTACTTTTGTGTTAACATTTATAAAACTTTCAATAAAACAGGATTATTTTTGTCCTTCTCAGCAACCCTGAACCAGAAAGGGGAAAAAAAACACGTTTCAATCATTAAAGATGTTTTTCTACACATTTTTAATAATTATATAGTTATGTTTGTTTTGTAATTTCATTTTTTTTAAATATAATTGAATTATTTCCCAACATATTCCTACAGAAAACAACAATGGTATTTACACAGGAAATTCGGTTCTGTAAGCCACATACATAGATAAAACACACACACTTACTTATTACATGTTTATTAATATAGATTTATGGAGGTGTATTTGTGTGCTCTATGTCTAAGCCAAGCTGGATATTATGCAGAAGTATAAATGAAAAAAAAGAAATGCTTTGTTACTCTTTAGTTAGTCAGAATTTTTGATCTGGTTTTGAAGATTACACATGCTGAAAAACTAACAAACAAACAATACTTCTTCCTCCTAATCAGGTTGTACACGGACCCTGTCAAGTTTGTGTCGTATTGCTGTTCGGAGAGCGCTTGGAAAACATAGACTGTCCTGTATTAATAGTCTTCCCATTCCATCTCGGGTTGTGCACTTCCTTCTCTATGAGGACTGATGCAGCTCTCACCATATGTGTCTACACCAGTTACCCAAAATTCTGTTCTATGGAAATACCTTCCCAGCACGCACAAATACTTTTCTATTCAGCACTACTAAACCGCACCAATGTTTCATGCATATATATATATATCTATTTATCAAGTTGTTGTTTTTTTTTGGTTGGTTTATTCACAATTTAGTGTAAATAGTAATATTATATTATTTTTACTTTAGGGCTCAGTAAGTGCTAAAGTGCAGGCTTGACTTAAAGCATTATCAAGTCTTCTTTTGCCACTAATTGGAATATATTTGCCAAGAATAAAAAAAATCCCATGTTTCATGTTGTTATTTTGTGATTTTTGTTCTTTGAATGTGTAGGAGATAATTGATTAGGGATGTTGGGTTCATCTTAGTTAGTGTTTTGTATGTGCAATGTATAGAGATAAATGATTGGATATCTACTATTTCATACCTACAGAGAACAGTGATCAATCTTGAACCCTTTATCTCTGAAAGATGCTAGTACATGTCATTTATGTAGCTTTCCTCATAGGGAGTCATTTGTTCCATCTGTTTAGTGAAAATCGCTACTGCTAGTGATTTTATTAGCAAAATTTAGCTGCACCTCTACCCTTATGAGTACTGATTGATGTAGCTAGAGACTTGCTAGCCCTGATGCTGAATACATTGCTATGCTGAAATTGTGACTTCCTATGGGACAATGGACTGGGGGTGTAAAGTGAGTTGCCTACATAGTAAAGGGGGATATACTAGATGTGTGTAATAGTAAGGGGGGTGGGGGGTATACTAAGGGGTGCAAGAGGGATTGGACTAGATGGGTGTAAAAGGGAACAGGGAATAACAAGTGATTGATTGATGTAACAGTAAATTAATGGAGAGAGAAAACTAAAGTTAGTTAGTTAGTCAGGATACACACCTTCATCTTGTGGGAGAGGACTCCAGCCCTTTATAGAGCCTCTCACATTCTTCCGGGTTGTGGATTTTGGGGGACAGGATGGAAAAAGCAGCATGAGGCAAGAATGACGCCAACAAAGAAAGGTCCAAATGGCAGATACCTCCCTCAATATCCAGTATGGCACAATAAATAGGAGGAGCTGGAACTTCCAGAAAGGCAGGTGATGTGCGTATGTGTCGGTGTCAGCGGTTTACAATCCTGAGGCAGAAAAAAGCAACGCAAGTCAAGATAACATGGCCGACATCTAAGATGGCTGGAAGGGGTGCTTGAGCTGCTGCTTTCAAAGGACTCCCTTACTGATGATGGCTCCCAGTGGCAAATTCCCTCTGAGGTGATTATTGAAGCCTGCTATGCAAGAAGCAATGCATGAATGGGCAGTAAGGGCATGAATGCTTTACAACAGTAATTACTGGCACAGGTGCAGTAGGGTCATTTTACTGCATTGGCGGATACGGCAGGGACTAATGACATAACTATGCAAATGTTACAGAAACATGTGCTGGAGTATCTGGAGAATGGCTCCACCTGTAACAATCTTTGCATTTTTGGCCTACCAATGTCCTACTTGAAGTGTACCGGTCCACCAAAATAATGCACAACTCAGATTGGTAACAAGACAGGATGGCTGGCTAACTTAGTTAAAGGGGCCCGCCTCACATTGTATCGTTGAAGGACTCATCGCCTACATCTATCAATGCAGTTTTGCAACAATACTTTGTCGTGTGTTACAGGGCTACCTCCACTGATCAACCGGCAGGTTAAACATAAGATGCTTAAAAAATATTTCTCTGCTGGGAAACGTTGCAAAGGCTCAATTTGGACAAATCCTCAAAAACAATTTCCTATACTATAAAATCACTGGCACATAAAAGCCCCATGGCGCAGATAGGTATTCCTCTGATTATTTAAAATTGCTCCTTCCAGACCTATTACCTACCCTGCAACCTCTCTCCAGTGCTCTGTGGAAGGGACCAGCCACCCTGCCCACAGGTCAATGGGGGACAATCACAGTAGATACAGCAAAATATGTATCCTTCAATTTAACTCACTTATCTGGAAAAACCTAAATTTGCCACAGATCATGGTAACACATGTTTTGAATTTATACTTAATACTGTCCCAGCACAAGAGAGAAATGCCATACTTGCTCCTTTCCACTAAACAGAGCCTTAGGTTACTAAATCACTACAAGAAAAAATAAAGTTTTAAGCCTAACAATTTGTCACTTGCAAATTACAAAAGACTGACAAATTTATTGACCAAAATTACTATGTGCAAGCCCAATGTTTACCCACCATACCTACCCGCCCCCCCATTCCCAACTTCAGTACCTATCTTTTCTTTGGTATAACTTTTATTGTGTTCTAGTATTTTCTTGAAGCATTGTTTATGTTGGGACCTATGCACAATATTATGTATAATGCCATGTCATTGCATACCTGCTAGTACAAAGCTGTGCAAAACGGATGTTTACTTTTAGGATATTTACATCAACTAATCCAACAATGTGATCGTGAAACAGGTAATTGTTCCCCTAGTTCACATTTAGATAGGACTCACCTGGCGAGAATTTAAAATTTAACCCCAAGGATACCCAGGGGAGTTTGGAAATAAAGCAATTTGCTCTGATTCTTCTTTTCCCTTTTATGTATCGGTTCTCTGTCTTTAAAAAGTTAAACACGTTTATTGCATTGGTAACTTATTAGCTGCAAGAAAACGAAACCTATTTAAAAAATGGTGAATGGCACTTTCATAAAAGGTGGTAAGTTAAACACCGTCACTTATAAAATGCACCAAGAAGATTCACCACTTTATAAATAAACACCAACTGTTCTAAGGTTAAAACATTCATATAAATCATTTATTCATATTTTGTGTAATCCCTTCTACCAACCCTCTTCTTCTCTTCATGTTGATGGAAGTTTATGTTCCAGAATTTGTTCTAATTGAATTACCTTCTCCCTGATTTCTGTATCACCAGCTTCAGTTTAGACTTTTACCATAGGTCTGATCCCGCCTAGGGTCTAAAAAATACCAAAACAAAGGTGCTGGGAAAAAGGAACCTGCAGTGGAGTAGCTTTGATGCATCATAAACTGGAATTACATTTTAGCAAAAGAGCTGCATTGCCAGGATATAAAACTGAAGTACTAAGCAGGTGGATAACACACATTTATAAAGCAGTCACATACTTTAAAATTTAATGTACACTTTACGAATTTCAGGACTTCTAAAGCCATTGAAGACATCAGATCTAAATGACAAGCCAAAATACCAGTCAAAGCCAGATCCTTCCTGAAACCTAATATAACAAAAGTGCATTACCGGTATATCACACCCCTCAATGGGCAAGTGTATCTAAAAAAAAGAGGGTAATTCTCTTTTTTATAGTAAGCGTTGTAGATTTCTTCATAATGTAGTAGATGGCTTTAGATGCATTTCATCTGGTGGATGTTAAAAGTATATTGGTACATAAAGAAATTGCCGTGGGCAAGAAGAAATTCTAATTGGAAAATCAGCTACAGCTTTCCTCCGGTCTCAGAGAGGGTGTCTGTGTGTATACTGTGCTATGATCTACACAAACAGACATCTGTCCTCTTTTTCATTACCCAGCAATCATACAGCTCACTTATCTTCCCTGGTGAGTCTATATCACTACTGGCACAATGCCCTGGAGATAGCTGCTAGATATGACACAAGGCACTTGGTAACAGCTGCCCTCAATCTTCTCTCTGTCAGCTGCTGCTGACATTAGGTAATTCAGGCTGCCAACAAAAAAAGACAACAGGAATCTTAAAATACTCAACTGTGATAATGCATTTTAAAAGGCACTGATATGGTTTGAACTAGAAGTTACTAGTAGTTAGTTACTGCAGCACAGGGTAAATGTTTGTGTGTTAAACATTAACCTATACCATCATTTTTTGTCTTTTAGCTTTTTCTAATATTGTCAAAACAATATTTACTGGCTTCAAGAATTGCATGTCTAGTGCATAGAGTGCAGAGCTTTATAACATCTTGATTATCATCACAGAGTCACTGTGGTGGACACAGACAGCACTTTCCAGCACTTACAACCAGGTTTAGAAACCGGTAAGTGTACTGAACAATACCAATATTGGTAAAAGAAACTAAAAGAGGTATCAATGGTTTGGATGTATAAAGCATGAGCAGAAACAACAACATATAAATAATATAATATAAATCATATAATGGCTATTTATAAAAAAGAAATCTTTAAGGAAGTTTAGGCCAGGGTAATAGGATGTAAAAATTGGACATCTTTTTAGGAAAAAGTCATATTTAAAGTTCATGTGAGCTATACAGGTTTTCAAATAACATTTCTATTTACAAAGACTTGGCAGCCTGTCAGCAAGCTGAGCAGACCAGACACTGTAATATTTTACCTGGATGCAAACTTCTAAATTAAGTTTGGATGCTCAATAGAAAACCACTGTTCCTGCTTATTACCATGGACAGTAAACAAGCACTGTACAGAGAGCACATATTCTATGGTGGGGGACAGTAAACTATGGCAGTAGTTGGTGTGTTTCATGTTTGGCACAGTGGGTCACTAAACAATTTCGTAGGACCGCTGTAATGATAATGCTGGAGTTTCACAAATGATCATTTAGTATGCTGAAAATTAATTTTTTGTATAGGGATATACTATTCCAAGGTGTGCACATCCACCACCGGTGTCCATGTATCCTGTTCATGCAAACACATTGCACAGCGTATGGGAATCAATTAACAAGTTAATACAAGTGAAGTTGTTTGGAAACCCTTACAACACCCATGCATGTGGAGGTTGTGATCTCAATTACAGGGAGAAACAAGAGCCTCATATGTTCCTGACAGGCTTCTGTAAACTTCTGAGGCTGCTCCTTTCTGCTATCCAGGACACTTATGGATGTCACGCTGACACCCCCACTCACAGTTTAAGAACCCTGAATTGTTACATTCAAAGAGAACAGCTATAGAAAAATCAATTAGTTTCATTGACTGGCCTTTAAAAAGAAGTTGCATTTTCTAATTAGTTTAGGAACAAAATGAGAGCCACCAAGTGTCTGAAGAGTATTTAAAGGCAATATCCAGGATATTCTCCCAGACTGGTCTTACAATTCAGTATTGAATGCTGGATGGGAACACATCACACCACGCAGAATGGAGGAAACTGGGTGGGAGCCAGAACTGTCCACTGAAGAACAGTTGTGGGGTCCATCAAACAGCTGTCAATATCAATCTGTGGTGGACATCTGCACTCTAGATTTTGATGTCCCTCCAGAATACTTTTCATCCTGGTCTTCTGCACCTCAGTTTACACCAGACTTTCAGTTCCCTGTGACTGATATTGATGCAAACGATATTTTCCAGGGTGAAACAGGTCTGGCTCCTCAGGTAAAGGTGCACAGACAAGCAGCAAACATCAGAGAGAGGAGGCGAATGCTGAGCATCAATTCTGCTTTTGAAGAATTACGGGGTAAAGTTCCAACTTTCCCTTATGAGAAGAGATTATCTAAGATTGATACCTTGCGGCTGGCTATTGCTTACATAGCATTGCTGCGTGACATCCTGGCTTCTGGGACAGATCCCAAGACCTATCTGGACGAGTTTATGAAGAAAGGCACTCATGGGTCAAATGGCACCATCTGGAACACAAGTGGTGAGTTTATTCAGAATAAACCTGTAAAAGGCATTGTCTTAAAATTTATCAAATCATGATTTAAGTGACATTTAAAACAGAATGTTTATTTGTTTTGGAGATTGGCCCTTCTTTTCTAATTGGCACAATACCCTTTGTGTGGTTGTTATGAAAAAAATATACTACCAAAAAACTGTACCTGAACCTCATGAAGGGTGACACTAAAATGTCAGAGAAATGTTTCACAAGATACTTTTCTAGGTTGTTATATTTATAGATGTCAACTAAACATTTTCAGTAAATGAACAGATAATAAGCTATATTTATCAAGATATCAAAGTTATTTTATTTTAATGGTCTTACCACTAACACCAAGTATCTTTTTGGCTGTCTGGGTGACATTCTTCCCACTAATCATTCCAATACAATGTGAGCTGTGGATGCAGCAATGATAGCAGTTCCCTGAGATCTGAAAGTTATTTCAAAGGTTTCCTAATGGTAAAAAGGTCAAGAAAAGCCAAGTTAGAGATTCAGACAGACAGATGTACTATTATACTGCAATTTGCATACATTGTGGTTAGATTAATGTTTGCAGGTAGCAATGATTTAATTGGAAGAATGATTAGTAATCCAAATGACCTACTATTCTGTTATCTGATATTAAAAACATGGTTATCAAAAATGGGTATTTTGAGGAAAATGGCAAATAAGTGCATACTAACAAAACCAACTTCGTCTTACAATTATTTGTATCGTTTAAAGGGCATAGGGTTGAACATGTATATTATAGGCAGTTTATTGTAGCTGTATACAACTGTCTAGGATAATAGAAAATATCATAGGCATGGGATTTACCTGATCCAAAGATCCTAAATCAACCAAATATAATTTTATGTCAGGGGACTACCTTGACACTTGCTTGGGTTGCTGGCACATACCAATTTGCTGGATTTTTATCATGCGTAATTCTGCAGCATTACGTATTCAGAATCACAATTTAAACATTAGCAAACAAGCTATTGACTACTTTGTATATTAGTAAAATGGGAAAAGTATTTCCAAACCTCCAAATTTAAGAGGGCATTAAATGCACTTTATAACTAGGACAAGGTTACCTGTAAACATGCTTTGTCTTACTTACTGAAAGGCAGACTGTGGGACGTAAAGACACTCAATAGTAATCGTAACTGCATCACTTCTTGGTGGGATATATTCCTGTGACCACTCTTAAAGAGCCTGTAAAAATAATTAAATATAGCCGTTTTTGTTGCCTATATGCATTTAATAAACTGAAAATTGGATAATCTGGAACAACCAGTTTGATGTAACAAGAAATGTGCTTTTTGTTTGGAAAGAAATCCTCTTAGACGTCATGCAAGTAGGTGCAAGAGCTTCTTATGTTTCATGTGAAGTTTTAGTTGCCACTGATGAAAGGCTGGAGGTTTTGCAAATTTGTTTTAAGCACTTGGTATGGGAATGGAAGGCTAATACTTCATCTACTCTTCTTTCAGATCTCACCGCCCGCCTGTCCTGGATTAAATGGGACTAAAGCATCAGAATCAAAGTCCTTTTGGCCAGGTGCTGGTTTCTCACCAGCAATAAGCCTGAGATTGGTGGCTCCTGAATTTCCCAGGGCCTAGGCCAATATGGGAAGGGCATAGTTAACAGATATGTAGCAAAATGTCATGGAAACACACCAAGGACAGATACATTTGTTAGTACTGAATTCTACACCTGCTTGAACAGTGCATGAAGCCTAACTTTCCAAATTCTGGAATTGTCAGCTAGAAGGATAAACGTTGCCGTAATTTAAGAATATTAAAGCAAATGACATTTGTTTTGGTTTAGATATGCTTAAATATATACACTGAAATCATATGCATCATTTTAAATTCTTCTTTAAAACATGGAAAAAACCAAAACAAAGGAGAAAAACTTATAAAGGTAAAGATGTGAAACTAAAGGGGGTACAATTTTTTTTAAACAAATTTTAAAAAATCAATTAAGGTGATATTTTACAGATATAAGGAGAGCTTATCTGGCAGCTAAACTCCAATCAACCTGTAAAAGAAGCAAGGAGGATAAATATCCTATTGAAATCAAAAACCATCATTGCAGAGAATATCATCATCTGACCTATATAATCAGCTGTAATATTGTCCTGAGTGATCTGGCTGCTTGGCAGGCTGACCGAGGGTAAGGTCCCACAACTAAATTCACAGATATAGCCAACCTGGACAGTGATCCCACTGCCTGGCACACATACGAAGCAGCATTAACCAGACTTGCTGTATGTGTTCCCTTTGAACCTTATTCATATAAGGTGTCCATAACACTGGCTAAAACATAAGTAATCGGGATGTAGTCCTGAAATGGGTAAACAGCTGGACAAAAAAAATCTAATGCTTACTGGTAGTTGTGGAACAAAAACTAATATTTTAAAAAATGATTCAAATCTTGCCATTCTTGCGTTGATTTTTTTTTTTAATAATTTGTTAGTTTGTAACTTTGACTTTGAGAAGGATGGCAATTATGTATACAAAACATATTGATATGACCGTTCCCAGTAGCGAATAAAAGGCTTTTTCTTACATTTTTCCCAGTGGTACTGCTGCAGTTTACTGCTGTCAACCAGACCTCAACCATCCCAAAGGCCCAGTTATCATTGAAATGAATGGAAGTGGCTGCAGTGCGTTTTTTGAGACACGTCATGTAGCACCTGTTTTGCTGCTTCAACCTTTTCCTTCTAACCAACAAATAGGTGCATAAATTATGTTTATTGTAAAATATGTGTAATCAAGTGGAAAAGCACAGGCAATAAGTACTGAACACATTTACTGAAATGTATTTAATACTTAGCAGAGAAGTCTTAGTCTGTTAGTAATAACAGCTTCAAGACCTTATGAGACTACCTCCTGTATTAAGAAACTGGTTGCAAGCTTTACTCTAATATGACTTTGGCCCATTCTTCCACCCAAACGGTCTTCAAATCTTGAAGGTTCCCGGAGCCTCTTCTATGAACTCTGAACTTTCTTTTTAAAGAATTTCAGTTGGAATAAAGTCAAGTGATTGATCGGGCCATTCTAGAAGCTTTATTTTTTTTCTCTGAAAGGAAATGAGAGTTTTCTTGGCTGTGGGTTTGGGATCATTATCTTGCTGAAATGTCCACCCTTATTTTAACTTCAAACACACTGGTAAATGGGCGCAAATTTTTATCAAGAATGTCCCGATACATTTCTCCACTCATTCTCCTTCCATTATTTGAAGTCTGCCAGTACCATAGGCTGCAAAACAGCCCACACCATGATTTGTTCCACTTCCAAACTTCACTGTTGGTATGGTGTTTTATAAGTGATGTGCAGTGCCATTTCTCCTCCATAGCGTTTGCAATGACATCCAAGGAGTTCAATTTTGGTCCCATCTGGCCAGACTTCTCCCAGTATTTCAAGAGCTTGTCCAAATGTTGTGCAGAAAAGTTTGAATGAGCTTCAACATGCTATATATTCAGCAGTGGCGTCATGAACGGTGAGGCCAGGTCAGTTAAGTGCATTACCGATGGAAAACAACTGTACCTCTAATTCCAGATCTTTCTAAATTTCACCGTGAGTGATCCTTGGCTCTCGGACAACTCTTTTAATTTTTCTTTTGACTCGATAGGGGGTAGGATTGTTTTCTAAATACGAACAGATTTCACCAGGTTTCTTGGCTCTGCTTTTTGTGTTCAATACCTATTCCCTGTGCCATTCCTCTTTATTACTTGTAACTTAATTTATGGACTTATTTGTTTTTCTTTGTATGTGTGGAATACTTGGGAGGTTACCAACATCTTTTGTGAATTACATGTCATTTACCCCATTAGAAATATGTTTACATGGGAAAAACAATGACATGTTCAATACTTATTTACCCTGCTGTATGTGGACAAGAAAGTCTTTGATGTCGACAGGCTAAAAAATTTCCCTGGTGAAAGGAGGTAATAAAAGTTCTGATGAAATTTTGGACGGAAATGTTGTCATTTATCTTCTTGATGTTCAGGATGGGCAAATGTTCCATTCTAGGTTTTGAAACAGTGAAAGGTTTTAACATGGGGACTATTCTGGAAGAGGTCGGTGGAGATGTAAAACAACAACTTCATGCGCCCACCTAAGATCTAATGACAGACTTTTGGAAGTTGGAGGCAATGCCCTCCCACCCCCAAGTATCTATGTGCAACACAGAATCAATTACTGGTGCTGGGTTTACACAGTTGGTACTTATTTACAAGTTTCCTGGGGTAACAGATCATTTATGAAACTGTGGTATGTGTGGGTGCTTTCCTAGGTTCTTCAACCTTAATACTATAATAACCAAATTACTGGTATACTTTGGTTGAGGCCAAAGCAGTTTAAAAATATTGTAAATTATGTGTGACTATACTTTTTTCCAGGGGTTGGCTTAAAGTGATGCACCTATTTAATGTTCAGACTAATGTACACATTTAAAAAAATACAAAAGGAGGCAAGAATAGGTAACATTTGTTTTATTTACATCACAAAAGTAACACGCTGCCATCATGTGGTAGAAAATACTGCACTGCTAAGAAAGTTCAAATCCATCATTCATGTCACAGAAAATAAAGAAAAATAAAATAAAGACCTAGTCAATCAGTGGAAAAAGTAGATAAAAAATGGCAAACAATACAAAATGAAAGAGAAAATAAAAATAAGAAGTGTTCATCTGCAGAGGAACAGAAAAGTGGCAGAAAAAAAGAGCCCAAATCAATGTAACAATGGGCTGCAACCTGACCAAAGAAAACGCAGGTGAATGCAAAATGTCCCAAATGATTTATAAAACGGTCATGACGGATCTGAAGGACCCAGTAAACAATGCATCAAATTTTCTAAGTTTATATTCTTAATTTTATATTTATATATATTCTGTATATATATATATATTTATATATCTATATACATGAGCGTCTTGCCATAATATGGAAAGTCACACTCCAGACATGTATGATCCCTTCTTCCAGTCTGTATTATATAAAGCCGGCCTCTTGTGAGCACAGAATACAAAACGGCTCTCGCTGGAGGGTTTTTTTTTTGCAGTAAATTTCTTCAGGTTTATGTATTTTTCTTCCTTTAGACACAGTGCGTTGGCAGCGCGGGGTGAGTATGTAGGCACCCCTGTATAAAAAAGGCAGCAGTTGCTCTTGCCTGCTATGTGAGAGTCACCTCTGAAGTAAACATACAAATCACAGACACCGGTGGCAGCTCAGTTGAACATGAGGAGATGAAATAGGCAGGCTGTGTTCATTGTCTAATATGTCAGGTCACAAGGGCTAGAGAACTGCAGGGCCGAGAATGCTGGGAATGATCAAATGGATTCCAAATAAGGGGTGCCTGCACCACTTCACCATTATTTCTTGTGGTGACACCAAGCAAAAAGGTTTTAAAAAAATATAAAACATTAGTCTCTACTTGCAGACAGTCCAAAAAAGAGGCTGTCAAAACTACACCCACTCCCATGGCACTCTCCAAAAATTAGAGATATTAACACAAGATGGACACTTGTTGATACAATGGGAGGACTCACTACATGCCTCAGAATAGAAATACAACAATGCTCTTACTGCCTACGGACTTCATCATCACTGTTGGAAACAAGTTATACCACAGAGCAGGAGATTAATAGGGAACAGTGTGAGAACTTCCAGCAATATGGCAGAGAGCACTTATGAAATGGACATGCCCTACTGACTCTCTGAAGGCTGACATTAGGTACACAGTGTTTGCACAGGGCTGCAGCTTGCATTACTGCAAGCCCCTATAATAGTGTTCTATTACTAAAATAAAGAATATATCTACACACATCATGGCAGGCTTGACAATGCAATACAAAACTAAATTTTTGATTAGACCCCATACACACTAGAATACAGTAAAAGTATTCAAATATCATAATTGCAGGCTGCTCTTGGGCAGATAGCATTTCCCAAATGCATTCCAGATGTGGCATGCATTCTACAATGGGCACTGTTGTTAGTGGAAAGGGTGGGGATTAATTGATAAATGAGCCATAGGTGAAACAGGAAAATAAAACTTTTGTGATTAAGGCTTTATTTGCATATTTTGGTAAAATCACTGTACGCCTAATATTTTGTGCACATATTATCTAGTCGAAAGAACAATTAAAACTAATAAAAATAATGTTCTGTCTACAGTTTGTCTTAACTTTATTAGGCTAAAAAGACCAAATTCCACTAAATATTTCTTATCAATACCTATTAATGCATTTACTATTTTTTAGTTCCTCAAGTTTTTAAAGAGTTATCATATGTTACATTGTAGGTCAGGTTGAAAAAAAGACATAAGCCCATCAAGTTCAACCACTACGGAAATAAACATATGAAACCCTATCGACAAAGAATATCCCCCCTCGCGGTATTCCAGAGTGTGGCTCTGGGTGGATTTTACTTGCAAAAAGCGGTAATCTCGAGTCACACTCAGGGTAGCCAAAAACACTTAAAAAAAAAAAAAAAAAAAAAAAACAATTACCTTGTTTCTTTGGCGTCCCCCGGCGTACGCCCTTTTTTCCTTTTTTTCTCTGATCTTCAGCCGGCGACTGCAGAGACATTCTCCGGGGTTTCCTGGTAAAGTTAGTACATGTGCCAGTGCGGACGGGAGGCGCCGCGGGAAATTCAAATATTTTGTATTGGATTCAATACAAAATAACTGTAATATATATATATATATATATATATATATATATATATATATCAAATTATATGTATATATAATACATGCTACTGTACAGTTATATTTTTATGCACCCTTGTTTTAACTGATTTTTTTATTTTTTATTTAAAGTTATTTATGAAATATTGGACAAATTTTGGCGAGTTATGCCCAAGAATTATAGGCCTGCGACGTAAAATAAATTTCCATTCAAAAAAATGTAACGCTTTTTGCATGAAAATATGGACAGAATTAGAACGCCAGGGGGGCTTAAAGATACAACTCCTATCCAACACCCTCCACCTCAAAACATCATAAGCTAGTATTATATATACATATAGTATGCCAAGAGGATTACCATTACTCACTGAAGAAATAGAGAATGTTTACAATTGTTATTCTGTTGCCAAACTGGCATATTCAAAATTGGACATAATTCAAGCAATGCTGGGGCTCCAGTCAGGACACCAAAAAGGAAGTTTGTCTAAATTGATGCTCTGAAATTTGTCAACGACATTGAGTGGGATAGGGGTTTAATTCCAAAGTACGGCTATCTATTCTCTAAGACAACCAGCTCTGATAAATATGTGATGAAGTACATATTAAAACTATAACCCCTTTAATGAAATTCATTAGAAAGAAGCTGAAACTGGTAAAATTATCCCCTGAGGTATGCAAAGTAAGGAAGATTAAGTTCGGAATATTCAGAAAATAAGTGGTTTCTCTTCTACCACCGTATACAATGCCACATTCAGCTGGCACTGCAACCAACCTCAGTGACACCAGCCTGGTATAAAGATTTGGTGAGTTCTGCACTCTCCCATAGATTTGAATACACTTAATAGCATGTATGGGGTTTAATACTCTTCTCTTGCCTCCTATCATTACAATCCAGCTCCTTTCCTTTTCAAAAACTGTTTGATACCTGCTCAACATGTGAAAAAAACCATCAGCAACCGTAATCACACCAGTTTTTCTCCAATACACACATTACAGAGCCTTTGCCTTCCACAGAAAACGACTTTGTGTAAAGAAAAGGAAGAGTAACTTATGTCATGGCATGTAGATCTTCAAACATTGATCTCCGGTAAAGTATTTTGCTGCTTACAATTAGTAAAAAAAAAAAAAAAAAAAAAAAACACACACAATAAAACAAAAATAAAAATATAAAATTGAACTAAATAAAAGAACAAAACAATTGCCCTTCACTATACGAGGCTCAGAGGATGAACCACATGCCCCCTGCCAACATTCTTTCTGCCCAGGACAGCAACTTGACCAGTTACACAGTATAGGACAAGCTGTGCTTGATTCATGCAACCTCAAAGTATATAGTAAAATCTAGAAAAATAGATTCATATATATATATATATTTTTTTTTTAATATATATTTATCTTTATATATATATATTTTTTTTTATTTTCTTTATAGGGAGGTCAATGCCCAGAAATAGGAGTGTGGTCCCTCCCTTGCACACACAAAATGATATACCGTGTAAAACATGGAATGAGTGGGATGGCAGAGTGTGCAGGCTATTTATATATTTAATAAAGAAAATTTCTAATTTACACAAGGAATGAAAATTCATAGTGAAAACAGTAAGTACTGTAACAAATCTGATCCAACTGTTCCTCCTTAATCTCTACAGGAACCACCCTGCTTTTCCAATTGCAGCTTAACTGAAGAAACAGAAAGACTCGGCCCATAAGACAAGCTTCATCTCATTTCTCATGCAATAAAGGGTACTTTGACACTATGGTAACCTACACATCATGCTCTGAAAGGTGCCTTACAAATTAAGATAGACTATGTAAGACTTTTCCCCCCCATTTTTGACTTTAACATCACTATGATAAACTCTAGAACACAGTGAAGTCCAATTTCACTCAAACTATATATAATAGAAACACTGAAGGAAAAAACAAAATGATGCCAAATAAAAATATAATAATGTTTGCACCTTTCAAAGCAAATCCAGGACATACACTTATGTCTACATGCTTTAGGAAAAGCACAAAACATGCAATTGTTGAATATTTGCAAAATTACAAACCAAGTCAAGACCCAGTTTAAACAATTTTTGAACAAAATGTCAAGACAATAAAAGATGTAAAAAAACCTGCAAATGGATCAAAGGTTGGAAAACTAGGAGAATGTGAAAAAAAGGAGGGGATTGCAAGTAACACACACAGTGTGACAGGAAATAAAGAGACCGTATGGTGCAGTGCGGTGCTTTTGTGCAGTCACAGGCTGTAGTGTAGTTACAGAACGGTCATGAAAAAAATATATATACACAGTAAGGGCACAATGTGAGGGTTAAAACACTCAGGAAAAGGGTAAAGAGGGGGGTTCAACAAACCCCCTGGCTTTTACTCCAAAACTCAGTATGTGTTTGCTAGTATAGGAAACAACATATGTCAAGGTGCAGCCTGCAGAACAGCCCCTAGAAAAAAACACTCAAAATGCAGCCAAATTCAAGCTGACCGGAAACAAGTAAAACTGCCACAAGGCAGTAACATGCTGTTTCCTTAACAGTGAGGGGTTTCACCAAAGGATTCTGTTAGGCAATGGGTGCGAGTAACATGCTGCTGAAAATTCAGCCACAATTCTCAGCATGGATAATAAGTGCTATATTGAGGTTAAATCCAAGACTGAGCGCACCCTGCTCCCTCCATGCAATCCCAGGAGCAAGGCTCACATACAGTACATTGTTGGTCTCCTTAAAGAAATTAAAGTCCTAATACCAGCTCTCTGATTTGGTAACAAGTGAGGTAAGAGGTACCCATCACAAAGATACAATCAGAAGAGTCTTTATGGTCGTCCTTCCAATAGATTAGATACAATAAGGACATTGCGGTTCTCACCACCCCCATATGGAGGATACATATAAAGTCTTGGTGGGAAGGATCAGAGGATATCAACTGGAATTCAAAGTAACCCCCTGAAAGAATCTAAAACGAAATTTTCTAATAAAAAAAGTTGTAGTCATGAGAAATATAATACAAAAAAAATCTAGCATGTATAAAGGTTAAATCAAAACAATAAAAAATGAAATGGGAACTGGAAATGTACTGTTTGCCTGCAACGTGGTGCAATTTTACACAGAATAACAAAAATAAAATTTAAAAGACAAAACTGACCCATATTTATAAAAAAAAAAAAAAAAAAAGTGCAGGCAGGCCCAGACATGCTACCTGCACAGTAAGATGCCATAATCCTCTAATCTCCATTTGGTAGAAATCTACCTACAAATTCTTATTTGTGGTTAAAAGTTTTGCTTGGAGAGCCCAGGTCATGAGTGGAGGAGACAGTCCATTTATCGTAGGTATACGACATGCAACTTGGTTCAGAGAAATACGAAAAAAAGGGGGGGGGGGAACAAAAATTAAGGACCATTGTTGCTATTTATCAACAATCCACCTCACGGCAAGAGAGAATACAAAGGGTTTTTTGTATTATGACTTCAAACATCTGTTGGTTGTGTTTCAGTTTTAAGGCAAGTCCTTCACTCTTCAGAAACCATAAAAGGAATAAACCATTCAAATGGAAAAATGTATTCCAACCATGGACAAGGCACAATCTTCCCTCCTGTTTCTCTTCCAGAGTGAAAAGTCTGTCCTTGTAATAACAGGCTTTGGAGAGATCTTTTATCCACTGTATAACTCCCTCGTAAGAGAGAAACGTTCAAGAAACAGGCTAAACCAAGTGGTTTAAACAAGCGTCCGTAGAGCACGGTCACTCTCCCTTCAGCGCACACAAAATCCTTGTAAATCTGCAGAATGTTAAAGCACCAAAAAACGGTTTACGAGGCCCCCAAAAGAGGTCACTTATGAACCTTGTTTTTCATTGAATAAGTCTCTGTTAAAAACCATGAAAGTAAATAAGATATTTGGCAAGAGCTGCCAGTGGCTCCTAATGGAGCAGTGCCTGCTGTAACCAAGAACGGCACAGTACAGCCGTGCACAGCACAGTGTGCCACGCTTTTCGGATCTGTGGATGCCATGTACACAGAGTTCTTTACATCCATGTCGCTGCTCGTCTTCCTGGGGACAGAGCACAGGCGGAGAAATTGGAGGGCACAACCTCCAACAAAGATATGGAATCACACAATAGATAATGACCAGTCACTGTGCTACAGAGGGGGTTCTTCATCCATGGGCTCATCCTCCGTTCTAAAAAGGAAAAATAATTAAAAGGAATAACATTAAAAGCTACATACAAAGTTTTACAATATGGGGTCCCCTGAGTAGCTCTAAATAGATCTGAGAAATGCCATATGCCCAGAATAAAGGAGCAAAAAAGAAAACCACCTTAATCGACTAGGTAAGTAAGGAGCAAGTAGGTAGTTCAGTATGTTAAAAACACTAATTTTTATTTCAACATTGCAAACATCTTAACAGATAATGAAAGTTCATAAAATGCCAACAAGTAGGCATAGTAAGGTCACCGCGCTGTTTTGGGTATTATCACCGGTTATTTTTGATTAAAAAAACAGTGGTGCTTTCCTACCACATAGGAGGCCATAGTTTATGCTCACAGGAGTTCTACTAGGAAGTCTGTAATATATAGAGGTGTCTGGCTAGATTTTATCCCTGCTTTTTCTCCCAAAGGCGCTTCTGTATTTCCTTTTAATACCCCCTCCTGTTGCCAAACTTTTTACCGTCTACCCTTTTTCTCCATCCAGATCCTCCACGGCCTCATCTTCTTTTGCTTCATTGTATGTCAGCTGTGTTTCATTTACTTTTTGTTCTGATGTATTTATTTCTATACTTTGTTAGGGTTTATATACTGTGTTATGTTGTAATTTTTGTTTGTGGCTGACAATCAAGGACTATGTTTGGTAAAATGTCTATTTTATATAGGGGTGTATAGGCCTCAAATTCCTTTTTTGTTTCATTTGTGCAAGTGACATTCTTCCTTCAAACACATTACAAATCTCTCCAAACTAGCTAAAAATACTAAATCCAACAATCTTACGGGGCATCGTTTACCTTCTCTCTGGACGGACACCCACAGACAGGGACGCCATCGCCGTCACTGTCTCAGCTTCTTCATTTTCACACTTCTGCGCCTCAACAAGAGAATAGGAGACTGTGGAAGCAACATGATGCAAGCATGGCCAGTATTCACCTGCAAATATGATAGAACAGGTGAGGTATACAGAATGCTACTGTAGTAAAGAGTAATACAGTTGACTGTTTATTTTTTTGTTGTTTTTTTTAATACCAATATGAGCGTGCACATATATCTAGTTTGCCAGGCTTGTGTATTAATTTACACATTTGTGGCCCCTATGTATTAAATTTAAACAACTGGAAACCTAACTGGAGATCCTACTCATACTAGTAATGTATTCTATTTCTTTTTACAATATTTTTGGTCGATAGCACAGTCATAACTGCACCTGATTTATAATGCCTCCTTGTGATCGACTACCTGCGTTTTCTGCATCAGACTGGCATTTTTATTTATTGCTCCTGAGCATTTACTGACAACTGTTAAGGCACTTCTAATTCAAGTCTTTTCAAATGGTTGACATGGTAAAACACCCTTGAATATTGGATGTAGCGTCAGAAAAACCATACCACAATGGTGCCCCCTAATACCATCAGAAAATAAGAAAACATCTCAACCATTTGTTCCAATACTATTTATTTTTGAAAGAAGAATTATTTTTTTTTTTTAATAGAGGAACTGCTTTAAAGTGCCTGCAAATAAAGCTATTGCGAACTAAACCATCGGTTGTGACTGGCAGTGAGGTTGCAGAGCGGTACTGCGTCCTTATTCCAATGATTGGCTGCCTCTGGGGAGATGCTACATATAGAAGCAGCCCAATAATTAATAATGTGGGGGAGCCAGCAAGCAATTTAGATGTGGTCACTGCATTTAAATCTGCAAATGCTGGTTAAGAATCTGTGCCGCAGAGTAATTGCTGACAAGGAGTAGCTGGCAAGGTGCAGGATTGCTTGTCCCAACAAAGGTCACAGCCTGGATACACCAGGGCTCTGCTGTGGGCATCAAATAGTTAATGATCTGACATGTAACAAACTTTCATTGAAAGTTGCAGTTGGCAGACTTGGGTGAAGAATAGGGGTGAGATCAAGTTACAGAATAAGCAAATGATACAATGTATAACTCTCCTGATCCCAGCAGGGCTGGCAGGCTGCCCAGATTTTATGACAATTCAAAACAGACACCAAGCCTGAAGCAAGCTTTTGTGATAACAACCAATAGCCAGGCAAAAGAATGCCAAACAATTCACCTAGTAAATTGTGCCTACGGAGAACACATTTTGCCAAAACATCATAGGTAACTCGGATTATAAAATGCATTGTTTTAAATAAATTCAACATCATCATCTAATCTTATTTTTCCTAAATTTATGGCTAAGTTTATGGCTAAGTTTATGGCTAGCTTAAGGAGGAGCTAAACCCAAAACGGCAAAAAAACAAAAAACAAAAAACCACGTTCAATCCCGCAGGGCAGTCTAATCGCTCCGGGGATATCCTGCATTGGGTCCCGTGTCATGCTAGCATTGGACCTGACCAAGGCGTGAGATCAGGTGACGTAGGATTGAAATAAAAATTCCTGATCTCATTGCGCATGCGTGAGATCAGAAAATGTTTCTCGAGATGCTCGGGCATGCGCAGAACGAGCGCCCAAGTGCCTCCAGGGAAGCCTGACGTAGGTATCCCGGGAGGCTTTGCGCTCCTATTCATTCTCGAGCGCCTAAGCGATAGAGAATTAGGGGGCGGTGCTTTAAAAATAAGTAATGAAAAAATATCTTGATACCTTTGTCTAAGACCAAATTTAAAGATTTGAGCCAAAAGAAAGTTTTTAAAATATTGTTGAGCTTAATTTGCTTCTCCTCACTCTTTCGTGGGCAGGCACTGAAGTCTTCACCCAATCCTTTTCTAAATTCTGAATTTTTGAACAATGGGAAATTGTGCATTTGTACAGCAAGTTAACAAATACTTAAAAACAGATTGGTAGACCTGCCACTCTCCCCCTTTATCAAAAAACAACATACAGACTAAAGGCTTATAATAAATTTTTACGGTAAATTAAAAACTGTTTTTTTGCACATCCCAAAGAGTCTTGCCGGAGCAAGGTTAAGTGGTAGAATATAATCCCGTAGTCTGTCAAACATGAAGATTCAAGCTTTAAGTGCAAAGAACCATTTTCATAACAGCTAAGCACTTAACTAAGCTTCAATACCTACTGTGTATCTGAATGACTTTCTCCAAGGAGTTCACCGCATTGCTATTTGGTCTCTGTTCTAAGACAGACTCTGAAATCGGCTCTAACTGTAAGAAAGAAGACACACAAAGGAAAGTTTAACGCACAACAATCAGGGAAAATGCAATTGTCAATGCTTTGAAGTGTATGCAAGTCTCAACAATGAACTTCTAATTTTTTTTGGTTAACTAAATATACCAATGAAATGGTTTTGTTTTATCTATACAATAAATAATCAATATTAAAAAATGCACCAAAACTTAACTGCAGATTAAAGCAGTAAAATGCAAGAATAATTATTGCTAATGATCAGTCCTTGATAAAAAAAAAATATATGGAAAGGCTCAAAAGAGATGTATGCTTTTTTCAGCTGTGATGTATGGTCAAGGCTTTGTCTGCTGCCATTCTATTACCGTATATACCCGCCTATAAGCCGACTTTTTCAGCCCGCAAAATGAGCTGAAAAAGACTCCCTCGGCTTATACACCAGTCTGGTGCAAAAAAAGCACCCGATCCGGCAGCGGGAGTATGCCGGCTACAAGCCGTCGGAACTCTGGCGCCACATTCAATCATTGTTACAGTTTTTTCAATGGTAATCTGATTACTACTGAAAAAACTTACTTACCTTGTCCCCCGCAGCTCCTCCGGCACGTCTTATCTCTTCAGGTTCCAGCCACGAATGCAAAGACAAGCTCTGGGGATTTCCAGTGACGTCTCTGCATACGTCGGTGTGGGAAATTCAAATAATTTTGTATTGGATTCAAGACAAAATAGCTGTATTGACTCCAATACAAAGAAATATTCACATATAATATATATATATATATATAATTATATTATATATATATTAGCTACTGTACAGTTATAATACGCTAAGTGGGCTACAGTGGCAAAATGCAGTACCGCTTGTAGACCCTTTTTTCCGGACAGAATCATACCTCCAGGGAGGTTAAAGAGAATTTAGTGGTTGGGTATAGCAAGTAGTATACCTACCTAACCACTAAATTCTCACTATGGTATTTGTTTATCGTAATTTATGTATTATGTAATCTTATTAGTATTTATTTTGAATATTGAAACTTGCCAGTAGCTGCAGCTTTTCCCACCCTGGGATTATACACCAGTCAATCAATTTTTCCTGTATTCCAAGGTAAAAATAGGTACCTCGGCTTATACACAAGTTTATACGGTACCTAAAGAAAACAACACTAGGCCAAATCTAGGCCCAACACCCACAACCATCCACCCCTTCTCTTGTAGGATCTCCACAAGGGTTTTTAATTTTTTTTTTTTTTTTTTAAATACTCACCTTTAGTCTTAAAGTTGGTCAAGTGATGTGCTCCTTGAACATCAGTGCTGCTGTCTCTACTTCAATACACCATGAATAAATGGTGTCTTGGTGATGTCTCTCAATCATTCATGTCCTCAGGATTGTACAGTGATTGAGCAGACTAAGGACAATTTAGGGCGAACAAAGAACTACTGCAGGGCAAATGAGAGTTTTGCAGCCCCAGTTGCTTTTGAATTTTTGTACCCTGCTTGGGAAATAATTTAAATTTAAAAAGAAAATGCCTGTATTTGGACTTTTAGAAGTTAACCAATGACAAAGTTTTAGCTCTTACCTCGTTACCTAGTAGAGCAGAAACACAAGATTCAGAAGCATCACAAATCGCAGTTAAGTCATGACCTCCCTCAAGTGCCAGAATAACACGACCTCCAGCCAACCCCATAAGCTGTTTTGTCAGATAGCCGAAACCTTAAAAAACAAACAGGAAATCAAGCGGTTGACATGGTAAGATATTTATGTTTTGGGCAAACAGATTCCTTGTTGAATTTTAGGAATGAAACCCTAACCTGCAAATCATCAAAATAGTTTTCTCAGTTTGCCCATCTTTTTTTTTTCTTTTTTTAACACTGTAATACAAATAAGGAGGGGGGGACTAGCTGGGATAATAAAACCACAGTAGCTCATACATTCCACATTATAACTGTTATGGCCTATAGGTCCTAACAATATTTGTAATGCAACACTTTTTGTAGCTCCTATGAAGAGTGCAATAAATTAGTTTAATTAGAATTATCTACATATGTATGTGTGTGTGTATATATATATATATATATATATATATATATATATATATATATATATATTGATGGCTGCAACCTGATAAAGCTTCACTCCAACAGACCAAAACAGTTCCAATTTTATACCTCAAAGACAGGAAGGGAAGAATCCTGGACATCTCTAACCCTTAAATCCCATTCCTTTAAGCAGGACACAGTCTTTCTTAATACTGTTTTGGGTGGAGGAATTAAAAAAAAAAAAACACAAGGTTTTTCTGAACTTCAAACCTTTTAATTTTATTTAAAACAAACATTAATAACTACAGATTTTAAATATTTTCTATAAACTTTGGCCATAGCATGTTGGTCAAAGCTGCCACAAATTACTCAGGTAAAAATTAAATAAAATGCTTTCAAATAGAGAAATTAGAAATTGGTCACTACTTTGGGAGAATTGATGTGTAAATTTACATGGATTCTGGGATGCTAATTTACACATTCACATGTATGTTTACAAGAAAGATATCTATAGGAAGAAATCTAATATCATTACTAAAAGATTGTGTGTCGTGGTGGTTTAGTGGACATCCCAAGTTCAACGGCCAGCCAAGACACTATCTGCAAGATTTTTCCCATGTTTGCGTGGGTTTTCTCAATGTTTTGCTCCCAACTGGTAGGTTAAATGGCCTTGGACCACAGTACATCTATGACATAACTATAGTAAGAATATTAGATTGTTCATTCCTCAGACAGTGACATAATTATATATATGACAGCACTGTAAAGTGTTGCGGAAGATGTCAGCATAGACATAGAAATCAAATCAAAATAAAATAAAGTTTAGGTGAGGTGGATTTAAATTACACTTACATTTGGCTGATACATTATACCCTCCTAGTGGAGAAGGATGTCCTTCCACAGCATCAAATCCTGCAGACACCAAGACCACTTCTGGGGAAAATTCACGGGCTATTGGCAGCACTACAGCCCTATCAAAAACAAGAAAAAGGAAAAAAAAACACAATAAAAAAAAAAAAAAAAAAAAGGTTTCATGCTAGTATCAATTAAAGATACAACTGATGAGGTAAAGCAGTTGATGGAATTTACACAGCTAATGAACAATCTAAAATGCTGGACATCTTTACATTTTTTTAAATAGATTGATACTTGTATGAGCGTTCCTCTTGGGCATGGTATACCTCAAGTGTAACCAAAAATCAGTTTTCTGCTTCTACAGGTATTATGTGACATGCTAAGAATGAGATACAAACACAGTCCTGTAGAAAGCTCCTGCTATGACCACTAAATTTGGTGTCAAGCATCTATGTCAACTTTTTTGATGGGCCTCATGATTCCTTTGAAACATGGACTCATTAACATAACACAATTACTAAAATGGCTCAAAAATGTGCAGAGAACAAAGATGATAATTAACACACTCTCACCATGCATACCATCAAATATGGTAGAATCTTGAAAATGTGACAGTGTTCGATATGTTAGATTTCTGTACCTTTAATAAGCCCTACATCACTAAAAGTAAGAAAAAGCAGGACCTTTTTCACAAAGTGAAAAGTATGAAGTTTTGGTGCTACAGAGGATCTCCGCCGGTCAATGCTGCTAGAAAAAGGGGTTCTTAGTGCACTAAAAACATCCTGCTCTGCATTGTCTGTTTCTGACAATGTCACAATGCTATGTAAAAGTGGGGTGCTGATAAACTTTGTTTCTTACTGGCTTTTCTTATGGTACCATTAAAATAATTTTTTTTTATCATAGCACCTCTAAATAAGACTTTAAGGAACGCCCTGTGGAATGTTTTACATTTATAACATATATATATTTTATACCTGAATGCAGCCAAGTACTCTGCATCCCCCATAGGTGGGTCCAGCCCTCCAGTAAATGCCACATTAACATTAAATCCCACACCAGCACTGCTTCCCACCTGCATTGGGGGGAAAAAAAAAAAATCAGATGCAACAAAACATACATGTATGAATTGGATTCTGTATATGTATATTAGGTACTACTTTGTATACAGTGCAACAAAACATGTGTATGCAATGAAATATGTATATGTATATAAAGTACTCCTTGGTATTCAATTAAAAAAAATGGGAGCGGTATTAAGAAGTCCAAAAATGAAATCTTCACTCACATCCAATGCTATATTAGTAAATCAGCACTTCGTCTAGGTTAAGTGTCCGCAACCTAATATAAATGTATCTCAGGCATAGTTTTCATAATACCCTAAACTGTAGGATTTCTTTTTTTAAAAACAAAAGATAAATTACTGTTGGAGATCAGGGTAACACTAAATTGTAAATGTACCTCATCAGGTGCCCCACTTCCTGGGAAAAAATTTCCATCATCATAGCGATGGAGAGATATATAAAGGACAGAAGGATCACTGTAGAATGCCTGCTGAGTACCATTTCCATGATGCACATCCTAGTCAGAACAGTTGAAAAAAAATAGGTAAGACATTAAAAGTGCAGCATATACATTAAACATGCTTCAGATAATATAAAGGTTTTATGCAGGGAAAGAATGTCTGTTAAACACAGTAATTAACTTGAAAGACTAAGAACATCTGATGGCAAGCAAAATTGTAAAGTGCAGTTTTATTTACAGCAAGGCCATTTTAAACATAAGTAATATGCACATACCCAGTCCACTATCAATATCTTCTCCACGTTAAATCTTTGTTGAAGAAGTTTAGCTGTGACTGCCACAGAGTTGAAGTAACAGAAACCCCTAAAAGGTTGACAAGTATATATGGCACACATGAGTTTTATTTATTTATGCTAAACACAAAAACAATACTTTGCAGATTAGTATAGAGGACCTAAATTCAAAAGTTTTCTGTGATTTTTGAACATAAACCGTACCCTGTAAAAAAACGTTTTTTATCTGGAGTTCCACCAGAAACAAAAACAGCATTCCCTGGTAAGTGATGATTCCTAAGCACTCCTGTGCCTACGGCCTCATAGCTCTATACCTCCAATATAAGAAGGCACTTCTGTCTCTGACACCTAGTTTCAGGGAGGTAGGCAAAACAATTACTGGTCTTTCCATCTCAATAAATTTGCATCTGACTCAATGTGACAAAAAGTCCTAAAAACCATCCAGGGTTCAAAATAAATAATCTAGCACCATCTTTTTTGACATGTAGAAGGCAAGTATCAGGACAGTGCCCCAATGGGTTGTAAACTAAATGAGTAAAATTATTGAACCATTTGATAAGGTAGAAGTCATCCAAGACACTTACATAGGTGTGCTCTCCTCAGCATGGTGACCAGGAGGGCGAACCACAGCAAAGCCATTCTTTAAAACAAATAAAATTGAACACAAAAAAATTAAATTATGGCACAAATAAACAAATTCTAAAAATGCAGGATAAGAATAACATAGCCAAGGCTAAGAAATATATACAAAAAAGCATCAAATCGGTAAATACCATGAAGGTAAAATACTGTATATTCCTATAATTGTCATTGTGATAATCCCAGCAATGCAGACAACCACATCTTCTAAAAACCGTAAACGTAGACAGGGCGACAATATTTTCAACAGCCCCCCTTCCCCTACACAACCAGGAACCCTACAAGAATAAAGTGCCTATGACTCTTCCCCCATATGGGCTTGGCTGAGATCCAAAAGTGAATTTGCACCGCTGATCCACCAGACAGACCAAAAACTAAATGACTGGGATGTGGAGATATACACATTAATAGGGGGCAGAGGAGCAATAGCAGTTCTGGTGGATGCCAATCAAGACTTACTCACAGGCACAAAGAGAACAATTAGCTAGTTGAAGTAATGATTTGAAGATTTTATTTTCTGAAATCGTTTAGCTACACCAACTAGGGCAATGACAGTTTAGTACAAAGCACGCCAGAAAGCTGGATGGAGATCTCTTAATCTGTGAGGTGACTCATGATAGATGGAAGCAAAAGAATTGATTTCATCCCTAAAATATCACTTCAGGAATCCATGTTGATAGGAAGAGACACTGTTCTCTGAAAGTTCATGTGGGTCAGGTGTCCTTTAGATGCAGGGTTTGAACTTGAAAAAGTTAGAATATCGCATTGTTAAGATAAAAATTGCACTGACTCTAAACAGAGTTTACTGTATCTTCTATCACTAGTAAACAGACTTTCAATAATAAGAAAGTTGAAGTAAAAGTTATGCTATGTTTCTCTTTTGCACATACCTTTAACTCTCCTGCCACAACCTTTGAGGCAAGTTCTACCACACACCCCACTGCTAGACGGGCGGCCCCAGATGAATGGACTTCATTCCAGATAGTGTCACTGTCAACCTGGCACAAAAGAGAGACATTGTAATATATTCTGCATACAGAGAGGCAGATACAAATCACTTAATTTACAAAATTGCAGTTTGTTATGAGGTATTCCACTTCAAAAGTTATATATATATATATATATATATACACACACACACACACACACACACACACACACACAAATTGCAAAAGAAGCAGCACTGAACACTCACCCCAACCCCGCCACACGGGAGACGAACGAACATGGAGGTCAAAGATCCTGCATAAGGAAAGGGGAATAGTTAGTGGAAAGTGTTAGTAACATCAGCACAAATATGGGCCTAATACACAACACAAATATGGGTGTTTTTAAGGTTTCAATATTTACTTTACACACAAAGCCAATAAGAGCATTTGTGTCAGGTATTATGTAACAAAGTAAAAATTAGAAAGGTTTTGGATTTAAGCACAAAACATACATAGCATCAAGACAAGAACTTACCCTCCAGTTTTTGTCGATTCAAAGGGTTTGTACCATAAAGCAGAGTATGAGCCTCAGAGTGGACAGTCTGCAACTCCTCCAAAGTGGCTTTTCTGCCGCGTATACACTACAAGTAAAGTTGGGATACAGAGGTGTATGGCATTAAGAGAAACATATGATCTATAGAACAAACTCCGCAGTATATATAGATAAAGTACAAAAAAATCTACAACCAAATGTATAACTAATGTCCAAGGTCCTGAAATTTTTACCTTTAGGTTTAGTGCCACACAGTTATCACATGCTTGTTGATAAAACTGGTTGTTTTGACAGCTAAATGCTCACCTCACACATGCCCCTCAAACCAGTCTCTTGCAACCTGGACCAGATGCTCTGAATTCGGCCAGCATGCTCTGGATGGATATTTGTGTTTCCACAGATACACTGATGTTTAAGCATTAAGGTGTCGTACACAAGGCCTGAAATGATAGATATTAAAGAGTAAATTAGAAACACAGCCAATGAAGTGGCTTGGACAAGCTACAAAACATCCTCTATATATATATATATATATATATATATATATATATATATATATATATATATATAATATAAAATACACATGCACACAAAGTTAAATCTAATAACTTTTAGGTGGACCTCATAATCCATAATAAACTTAGTTTTAAAAGTACCTGTAGTGAACCTGGGCTTAGTGGAAGATTCCTGAACTGACATGGGAAAGGATGCAGATGCTGGTGAAGACTGTGCCCTTGATAGGGGTCTGTGTCCACTAAAAGGTATAACTAATCCAGCAGCTTCCATGGAAGCCTGATAGTTCCTCAGTTGATGAATTCGCTGCTGTTCAAGTAGAAGTGTTTGCTGTGGAAGTGATAACAGAAACCTTAGTTATCTTTTTTGTGGTTTTAGGAAAGTAGACAAAGTATAATAAAGCAAAGTGTAATACCTGTCTAAACAAGAGATCCTGCTCACTCTGTAATTTACTTTGCTCTATCTCTTGTGTATTTGACTCATCCTCACTCTCTTCTCTTTCCTGCTTTACATGCACAACATTGCCAAGGTTTTGCTCCTTGAGTTCAGATGCATGCTCTACATATGGCTCCTCATGTAATGCTTGGTGCTCAAGCAGCTCTTCTTCTGTTTCCTCCGGGTGGCTTTCATGCTGTCTTGAAACCTCATTTACTTTAGGAATCATCTAAAAATATTGCAAAATTTTTGACAATATAAAAGATGCAAAGGCAGCTTAAAATGACTCAAACAAAAACATGTTAACTCAAAAAATTACTCACATACTAAGAATAAAATAAACTGCTACTGGACTGATTAAAGGACCAATCAAATAAAACAAATGGTTGGTTTTTAAATGAAAAAAGACTTAATTCATAAAGCTTTACATAAAGAAAGAGTTTTACTTCAAATCGAAATAAAGTTTTCATTGGACTTGACCCTAGCATTTTTAAAATAAAATAAAGCTAAAGTCTAAGATAGTCTAGATCTTTGCACTCAGATATATATATATATATATATATATATATATATAATCTGCCCCCTCTTCCATTTTCAATAAACCATTTAAAGGAAGGGGAAGTGAGCTTATTACAAATTGCATAAGGAAACTGCACATACATACCTTATTCAGGTGTATCTGCTGCTGCTGAAACTGCTGTTTGTGCTTCTCAAGGAACTGCTGGTGCTGCTGCTGGATAACCAAGTGTTGCAGGGCATGAGAGTTCTGAGGCAGAGGCGCAGACTGCGTTCGGCCCAAGGGGCGGTGTTGACGTAACTTGTGCATTGTGGGGGAAACCCGATCAGTAGACACCATAGACTGGGAGTGAAGAGGGAGTGCTCCCAGCCCTGAATAAAAGTACACAGTTATCTAAGCTCCTGGAGGTGCTTTATAAAATATACAATTCTAAATGTCAAAATATCAAACTTCAACTTACCTGAAACTAATGGGCTCTGTGCAGTGGGCTGCTCTAGCAGGACCATATGCTGAAGTAGTGAATTATGAGAGTTTGCTGCATCTGAACCAAGGTAAGCAGTGAGGTGAGCAGCAGGAAACAAAGAGAGTCGCTGTTGGATGGTAGGAAGGGAAATGCGCTCAGTTTCTTGTCCAGATGCACCCTAGAATTTAAGATTGGTAATTTAAATTAAAATTCCCAGTAAGCACATTCATGTAAATAAGTGTGTAATACCTATTTAATAGTTCGATCAGCTACAAGATGTCACTGAAAGGTCAATCTAGTACTGAAAATGTGGGCGATTTAACACCTATTCATGATACTGTACTGCATATGGAATGTTATGTTGCATATTAATGTGTATTGTATTACAGCAGCCAATTAATTTTAATAGTCAGCAATTGCACTAGTGAGCATAAAAATCCTTACAAATGTCTTTTATTTCAATTAAGTGAGCTACAGTACCACAAAGTTACCATGTATTTTGGAGGTGCATCAGGGCAACATTTTTTTAAATAGATACGTACGTTAGCAGATCCACTGGCAGGCAGTCCCAGAGTTATGTTGGGTAAAGAGGGTGAGGTATAGAGAGGGAGCTGGGTCACAGAGCCCTCTCTGTTCACCAGTCTATGGGCCAATACAGCCTGAAACATAATAGGAATGAATAATTAGAAAATGCCAGCTCAGGAAGCATGTTTCCAATATAACATCCAAATATGAAAATAGTTCACCTCTGTCTGGATACCCAAAGGTCCAGCAATGCCATTCTCAGTGGTGATGTTGCTTGAGCTGTTATTGGGGGAACTAGGTCCAGAGCCAGGTGCACTATTGCAAGCAGAGTCTAAAAGAAAATGCAAAATACAATGCATATTACCAGAAAAAAAATGTAATTTAAATATTTGTAGTTTTAGAGGATGTTTAAATAAAAGCTTTTACTGATGACATTCTTTTAGAGATGCTAACTTTGGAACACAATTTCCTAATTCCCACTCGTGTATATTAGGTGTCCCAAGGCTTCTGTAATTACATGCTTGTTGCAGAGAAGTGACTAAAAAGTGAGGAGAGGATAAAAATGCCCGCCCAGAAGCTTACAACTTTATAAACAAGTAATCAGTGGGAGTATCTAATGACTATCCAATAAGTAGTGTATAATGCACTATGAGGGAAGTCAATAAAAATAATGTGTTACTAGACACGGTTAGCTAAAGGTACCTGGAGACATTTGAAATCAAAGTCACTATGCTTTACATGATATAAAGCTAGCAATGTGGAAATCACACATCTATTTATTTCCTAAAGTTAACTTGTTTGTATTTTAAAAATCTGACTTCACAGATACCCATCACTCACCCGACACATCCAGAGGACGCTTCTTCAAAGTAGTCACACCAGGACCATCTTTTCTTCTTAGGAGAGGGCTGCTTCTTCGCTCTGCAACCTTCTGCTTCAGTCTGGAACGTAACTTGAGATTGGGTTCAGATGCTAAACAGAGTAAAAGACAGTAAGAGAAAAGTCAGGCAGTTGTCACAACATATACTACTTACGCATTATTACATATATGTAATTCCTACAATATTGAAGTATAATGAACAAGTAAGTGCCCTGCAGTGCTAGTCTAGAAAGTCTAGAAAACTGAATGTTTTATAAAGCAGTACTGTGGAAGTTAGTACTTTAGTTGGTAAGTTAGAACCATGCTAACTACAGTTTAAGCTAGAACACTGCATGGTTGAGGTTTATATGGTCTCCTCCTGAAGTTTGAATTAAGTCAAAGTGCCTCTGTTTTTCCCATGTTAAAAATTCTTTCTAAATGTATTGGTTCCAAATAGGCATAAGAAGGAATAGTCAAAATATATCTCTGTAAAGGTTTGCAGAGAGTATAAATTTTAATTTTTTTTTTTTTTTTTTTTTGTACTTGGGTAATGGCACCAAGATACCGCAGAACATTTTAGCAACCATTTTCCTTGCATTTAAATAAAAAAAAAAAAAAAAAAAAAAAAAAAAACACAAACATGACTCAAAGCAATTCAGAACAAAATGTGCCTTCTCCCTCCCATTTATTCCCCTAACACTAAGTCTGAATCCTTTTAGTTAGTTCTATGTTAGAGCTCAACAAAGCATTCATGATTTCCCTCTCTCAGGTTAGGACCAGTTAAAAGGAAAGGGTAATACAGTTGTATGTTCCCCCCACCAAAGCTGGAAATACAAAACATTTTTTAGCATTCTAGTAAGCAAAATGAGTATCTGACCACAGCGTTGGTAAGTATCTGTAATAGTTGGGTGATGCTCTATTAGAAAAACGTGTCAGTTTGAATTAGGCAAAAAAACCTATGCATAATACACTAGAACAATTAGGAAACAGTGTGTGAAAAATTAGGTACACCCTTATCACTTGCAAAGGAATTACTAAGTCCAGATAGTAACCTTTGTGCTGTTAATCATTTGTGCTCGATTAATTGATCACCAGCAAGTGTGACCACTAAAAGTCATAGGTTTGGCAGTTTGTTAGCCCGGAGCATTTATGTGCCTTAACAAGGAGGAAAGTCATTAGAAATGAGACAAACAACTGTTACTGCCCAACTCACAGCAACTGTCAAAAATGGCAGTTGAGGGGTAAAGATTAGGCCTTTTTCTACAGCCACAGGATGTTGGCACCTTACAGACAACCATGAACTATATTACCAAAATACGAATACCAAAGAATTTTATAATCAACTGTGAGGTCATTTAAGAGACAGCTAAAGCTTGGCCGAAATAGGGTCATACAACAAAACAACCAACCATACCAGTAACTGCAATGGCTAGCTAGCCCAAAGTCAAGACCTCAAACCACTCAAAATACAAAGGCAGGGGGAACTGTACATAAATAAATGCCTGCAATCCTAGGCTCATATTTCTCCACAACAGTGGGAGAGACTGATAAGGTATTTCAGAAAATTATTACTTTAAGTTATTGCTTATAAAGATGGTTCAACGATCTACTGTATCATGCATAGGAACACTTTCAGCAACTTGTTAGATGTGTTTAACAAAGAATTATGAAAGTTCTGAGAGCAAAAGGGGGCATGTATGTGTATACACACACTTCTATGAATAAAATTTCCACTATTTATTCCCTTATTTACTTAAGTTACCCAATCAGCCCTAATTTTCCCCCCTTATTACAATTTTCTTTTTTAATTTCTAACCAATAATGTAAATAACTACGGAATGCTTTGTACCAGAATTTTATATTTGTGTTATTAAGAAAACAACAACCCCCCCCAAAAAAAAAACAAAACAAAAACCTTGTATCCTAAGTTAAGCTATACTTGGTCTTTAGACTGAATACATCATAAAATATTTTTTGCAAGACAGTTTCACCAAAGAAAGCCTAGTTTGTTATCATATGTAATAATAACGTTATTGCCAATAAAACAGGGTCACAGTAAAGTAAGGATTCATCTGGTCTATAAGGCTAGAGTGGGGCTGGCTTAGACCCTCAAGTTCTAATTGGGGGTGGGGTGGGGGGGTAACACCTCTATTTTGTGACCATTGCTGCAGAGAAAAGGCAAAGAGAAATAATTTTTCTTTTGGGCAAAAAAATGTCTAGAGGTAAATTTCTTAAACTACTAGTTGCAGCTCTTGAGTCATGAAGTTGAGGGTAATTGCCTCAGTGGTATACAGCACGAAAATAAATATAACTGTGGCAGAATTTTTGCACGGGGGGGGGGGGGGGGGATATGATTTAAAAAAAAAATTAAAAAAAAACATTATAATATGCTTTGACTTCTGAAAAGCAGACAACTCCTAACTGCTCATATAGCTATCCTACCTGTCTTTGAGCCATAGTAATTTCATATGTAAACTAAATTTGTGCTGACAAGCCAGTAAACATGATTGGATCGTACACTATTCATAGGGATAACAGTAAAAGTGGAAGAAAAGCATTTTATTGTTTACCTTAATTTCATCTTCATACAGTGTCTTCCCAACTTGTTTACAAAGAATGACATCAGGGAAGCAGGGGGAACACCTTAGCAGGGACAAGCTTCAAGCGAAATTTAAACTAAATCAATAAGCTCTATTTTTAAAACAGGGAATCTGACATTTCCTTAAATTGTGGGTATGTTTTAGTGCACACACATGGAGCTAGAAGATCCCCACGAAGAAATGTTTAGAGCCGAATGTACTATTTCAGTTACAGCTCTGAAAAAGGTTTTGTTTTAAGGAGTAATGGCGTGACAAATCTCTTGTAAAAGGAAAATTTTGACTTTAATTCTACAGCCCTTTTGCAGATATAGGAACATCATAATATACTTTCAATAGTAATTCACTGCAGTAAATCCAGGAATTTCTCACAGATCCAAGTGTCTTATCTAAGAAATTGGAGGTAGACTGGAATCTCAACAGCCACATTAAAACTAATCAATAGCTTTCATACTGGTGAAAGCTTCCGCTGGTACCTGACTTAACCCACGGAACCAGCTCAGCCCACTGCCTGAGAAGACCACATCAAATAAAAATACTATAGCAACATTAATAATTCACAAGAATTCCTGTAACTACTTATAAGGCACACAAATGGAAAGGGGTGCAGTGGTAAAGAACAGCATGAAGGGACAAAGATTAAGAAAAATTTACATGAATAAATGTGAGAAGGATAAGAGTGAAAAGAGTCAATGAAAGTAGTAAAAAGAAAAAAACATCAATAATAAAAGCAGGTGTAACATCTTACTTTAGCACACACAATATGCACAGGGTGTACTGAGATGTAAGTAAACATCTATCATTTTATCCTAATGCAAGTGTTTCAAAAATAGTTTCTTTAAGAAACAAGTCAGTAGCTATAAAAAAAATTCTCTTTTACCAAACCATAGCAACCTTGCCAATGCTCACCTGTCTTTCTTAGGGGGAAGTCATCCTTTGAGTCATACATTCCCAAGACAGGATGGTGGTATGAACCAGATACCCCTCCCTGAGGTGGTGGACTCTGGTCCAGGGAGCTATGCTGAGTTTTCCTGTGGGTTAGGATGGTTATTGGAATTAGTAACCATTGCCCTGATAACTCAAACAGCATCTATATCAATTAAAAAAAAACTTAAAATATCCTTAAAGCAAAGTTAGGAACACTCCCACGGCATATGACAGTCACATACAGTTTTAATTGTGCAGAGAATCAACACAACTCCTAAATCTAGGACATGATGAAAAATGTTGCTGGTTTTGTCCCAGTGGATAAAACAGTTTTAGATGCTAGAATTTATCAGCTTCAATTTATTTTATTTAATGAATTTCAACAACAAAATACAAAATCTCATACATGACTGCCCAGTCATTCTCAAATACGGTTCTGTGGATTGACAGATTTTATATAAAGATCCCTTAGGGTTCCTTGAGCATGGCAGACTGACCTCCCATCTAAAAGTGCCTGCATAGTTCCAGAGCTGAAGCTGCTAGGTAAAGTGGACGGCATAGCACTAATGACCTCGTTAGTAGCCTGTAAATGTGAAACTCTTTCTACTGAATAGCAATGTAAGACCAATGTACAGGAGATACTTCTTAACTGCATATTTGTAAAAGCAAGTCTGTTTTTTTTTACCATTGTGTGATGATTACTGAAAATCATATCCTCATGTACAGCATTACAGAATTAAAATGACCAGGCATGAGTATCAAGTACTCTGGGTATGCCATATGCTTTGTTCTTTAATTTATTGTTCTTTCTGCAGTTAAATACAGATGAGAAGGGCATAGTCCGAGATTACCTGGAATTATATCCCTAACAAGTAGTAGCCCAATTTATTGACAGACACTCTCATTCCACCACTACACAGTATTTCCCAGAAGCCATCAGTTTCAGACTTGGAAAAACTACTGGATGTTCCTCTGCATAAATTACCTGCAAAAACACTGCCCAGAGTCCCTCCTCATGTACAATATTATAGCACTAAAAACATCAGCCATGAGTACCAAGTACTTTGGGTATACCATATACTTTATTCATTTATTGTTCTTTCTGTAATTACTTATATTGTACTATAAGCTATAGGTATTTTTTTGCAGTTATTCAAGACCTGACAAATATTTAAGGGTACCACTGGGGTAAGAATGTTGTGAAAGGCTGTTCTAGCTTATGACCATTATAAACACAAAAAAAAAAAAAACTCAATACACCAAATGCAAATATAAAATACTCACCAGAAGCGAGGATCACTAGATATGCAGTGATTTAGGCTACGGTGAGCAAGAGCTTTCTTCTTGTTTAGGACAAATTCCTGTAACTTCATTTTAACTTCAGTGCTTGCTACAGCACCTACAAGAGGGATCCATAGAAACATAAATTGTTTAGAGAGGAAAAATAACTTAGTTCAAAGCACTGTGAAATGCATAGCAGTACGTATTTATATATATATATATATATATATATCTTCCTTCAGCAAATTAATCAAACATAAAGGCAGCTTACATCGGCTGGCAAGAAGAATCCAGAGTTCTCAGTACAGTCCTTTAGAGGAAAGTCTTTAGCAAGGATTCCACAATCCATAAAGTACAGCCTACCTGCTGCTATTTCACCACTTCTCAGCCTGACATCACACCTGTGCTACTTATAGTGGACCCCCAGTTTGCTATAGCCAAACCATTGGGGGTTTCCCTGGGTGGAATGGAAGGCCAACCCAGTACCTTCCTTTCCATTCCAGAGTTCTGCAATAAACAATGACAAACCTAGCAGAGTTCTGGACTCCTTTCCCAGCATTCTCCCTGGTTTGAAAGAGCCCACGTTATATATACTGAAGAAAAATTTCTCCCACCCAGGACCCATCTTTGTGCACCTGTACAAGAGTGTAAAACTGAGATTTACAGTAAACTGAGATTTGGAGTGTACTTAAAAAAGATAACTAGAGATAGGAGCATATTTTTTTTGGGAATTTACATACAGGTACATAAAAGTGGGTGGTGTTTCCAATTCCTCCACTAGGTGGTAGTGTGTTTTGACTCACAACAAGTTACACTCATTGTGAATGAAAACAAATGTAGCACCACCTAAATGGCAAATCGAGAACACCACCTGCTATTAAACTAATGCTGCTTTACAATGGTCCATTTCTACCTAAATTCTACCTTTTAAATGCATATCTGAACATCTTTAGTTTACCTTTAAGCACATTTGCCCACCTTAGTTCACAGTGATAAAATAAGAACTTTGGTTAAATGAATCACTATGCAGATTGTGTATAAATACAGTTAGGTCCAAAAATATTTGGACAGAAACAACTTTTGTCTAATTTTGGTTCTGTACATTACCACAATTAATTTTAAATGAAACAACTCAGATGCAGTTGAACTGCAGACTTTCAGCTTTAATTCAGTGGGTTGAACAAAAAGATTGCATAAAAATGTGAGGATCTAAAGCCTTCTTTTAACACAATCACTTCAATGTAGGGGCTCAAAATTTATTGGAAAAATTAAAAAGCTAAAAATAATATGTTCATTTATAATACTTGGTTGAAAACCTTGTAGTCTTGAACCCATGGAAATCACCAGATGTTGGGGTTCCTTCTTTTTAATGCTCTGCCAGACTGCAGCGGCTTTCAGTTGCTGTTTGTTTGTGGGCCTTTCTGTCCGAAGTTTAGTCTTCAACAAGTGAAATGCATGCTCAATTGGGTTCAGATCAGGTGACTGACTTGGCCATTCAAGAATATTCCACTTCTTTGCTTTAATAAACCACTGGGTTGCATTGGTTGTATGTTTTGGGTCATTGTCCATCTGTATTATGAAACACCTCCCAATCAATGTGACTGCATTTAGCTGGATATGAGCAGACAGTATGTCTCTGAACACCTCAGAATTCATTCGGCTGCTTCTGTCCTACGTCACGGATAAACACTAGTGTCACATGCCACTGGCAGCCATGCACACCCAAGCCATCACACTGCCTCCGCCATGTTTTACAGATCATGTGGTATGCTTTGGATCATGAGCTGTGCCACGCCTTCTCCATACTTTTTTCTTGCCATCATTTTGGTAAAGGGTGATCTTGGTTTCATCTGTCCAAAGAATCTTTTTCCAGAACTGTGCTGGCTTTTTTAGATTTTTTTGGGCAAAGTCTAATCTAGCCTTTCTATACTTGAGGCTTATGAGTGGCTTGTACCTTGCAGTGCACCCTCTGTATTTACTTTCATGCAGTATTCTCTTTATGGTAGATTTGGATATCGATACGCCTGCTTCCTGGAGAGTGTTGTTCACTTGGTTGGCTGTTGTGGAGGGGTTTCTCTTCACCATGGAAATGATTCTGCCATCATCCACCACTATTGTCTTCAGTGGAAGTCCAGGTGTTTTGGCGTTGCTGAGTTCACCAGAGCTTTGTTTCTTTCTCATGATGTACCAAACATCATGATGGTGGATTTTGCCACTCCTAATATTGTATCAATTTCTTGGATGGGTTTTTTCTGTTTTTGCAGCTTAAGGATGGTTCAACTGCATGGAGAGCTTCTCCCCCCATCAAATCAACTCTGAGCCTTTTATCTGCTTAACTGATAATGACATAATGAAGGAATTGCCCACGCCAGCCCATCAAATAGCTTTTGAGTCCATTGTCCAATTACTTTTGAGCCCCTGAAATGAAGTGATTGTGTTCTTCACATTTTTATGCAATCTTTTTGTTCAACCCACTGAATTAAAGTTGAAAGTCTGCAGTTCAACTGCATTCGAGTTGTTTCGTTTAAAATTAATTGTGGTAATGTACAGAACCAAAATATAAAAAAAAGTTCTCTGTCCAAATTTAGCTATTAGGAGATGAGAAAAAAAAATCAAGTCCTTAGCAGATTCTGCAATTATTTAAACTTAACCCCAGGTGTGTAAAACACACAATAGATTTTACCATGTCATTACTTAAAAATGAAGCCAAGAGGCAGTGTGTGAAATATAGGTAAAGCCCATAGTTCAGTAAAATTAATTTTAGTGGCAATAACTTGAAGTAATAATTTTCTGTATGACTTTATAGGTCTCTGATATCATTGTAGAGAAATGTCTGGCCCACTCTGCTTCACAACATTGCTTAAGGTCATTAAAGTTTGTAGACAATTTATGCACAGCTATCCTAGGGTTCCCCCACAGTATTTTCATTGGATTGATGTCTGGACTGTGATGGGTCACTGTGACACCTTGATTCATGTCATTTTTACATATTCTGTTGTACATTTGTTGGTGTGCTTGGGATTATTGTCCTGTCCAAATTTTGGCCAAGCTTTAACTGTCACAACATTTACAATTGTCACAACTGTTACAATTGACTCCAGGGTACTTTGGTATATATGAGGAGTTCAAGACTGTCTGAATGACTGCAAGATGTCAACTTCCTGTGGCCCCACAACAAGGCCAAATCATAACACTTCTACCACGATTGAAAGGTATGAGGTGTTTATGCTGATATGCTGTGTCTGGTTTTCAGTAAGTGTGGTTTTGTGCATTGAGGGCAAACATCCCCACTTTGGTCTTGTCTGTCCCAGAGGACATTGTTTCAAAAGTCCTGATGTTTGTATAGATGCAACTTTGCAAACTTAAGCAATGCTCCTCTTTTCTTTTTAGAGTGACCAAGCTTTCTTCTTTTCACTCAAAACAAGTCATACTTGTTCAGTTCCTTTCCAATTGTACTGTTATGAACTTTACCATTTAACATGCTAACTGAGGCTTTTTTTTTTTTTTTTTGCAATTTCTCTGAGCGTTGCACAGTTTGACCTTTGGGATGAATTTACTGGCAAGTCCACTCCTGGTAAGATTGGGAATGGTGTTAAATGTTCTTCACTTGAAGATTTTGCATTGTTTGGAAATTGCATTATAACTTCCTAGATTTATAGGCAGCAATATTAGCTTCCCCAAGATCATTCCTTATGTCTTTCCTTGTTTACATTGTGTTAACATACACCAATAGGCTCCAAATTAACAAAAGGCCAAAACCTCCTTTATGGAGGTAGATTTTTATTGAAGTGCATTTGATTAGCTGCTGGCTGGCAATTATCATCTAAACTCCTATGGAATTGGTAGTAGGTTTACTTTTTTTTTTGGAACACACTGCTTCTGCATTGTGACTTGCTGTATTGGCCTCTTTACTGGTTGTAATCACCTCATTTACAACCTTCTAAGAACCTGATGATTTTATATTAAGTCCTGATACATAAAAACCTTAGAATTAAAAGAAAGTGTACTTTTCCCATGGTTGCAGATACATAATGCTCAAGCTAGCCATGCTGAAAATTCAGTCCAACATACAACCACACACAATGATACACAGTCAATTCTTTGTAATCAAAAAATCAGGATGATTACTGTGTTGTTACTTGATCACTTGTTAGGTAATGAAGATACAACAATCTGTCAATTATTGTATGATCTATATAGACGACTTAATCTGACCAATCAAGGATTGTCTGTTACTCTTGATATCAGTCAGTATTGGTTGGTCAAGTTTAGAAATAAAGAATCAAATCTGTGGGCAATTCTATGAAATAACTGGACTGTAACATTGACTGACCCGTGTGTATCCAAGTGTTGGTCCAACTCAATGGTAATAATCTTTATTTCTTACTATTTTACTTTATTATCTAGCTTTGTGCTAAGAAAAAAAAAAAGAAAGCTCTGGCACACCGCTTTTATTAAGCTTATCTTTGCATTTATTATAAAGCAAGCTTCCCAGATTTTTCTAAATTGACTTAGACTGTGATTTTACTTAAAGCACCTCGTCTCCATATACCTAAGGTAACTACTAAAATGCTTTAACTTGATATCCAAGTTGCTGTCCCAGAACAAGTAGAGATAACTAATTTTAACAAGTTTATTTTTCTTATGGTTAATCTACTTTAAAAGGAACCTGTCGCTTGAAAAAGGCATAGAATGCTAACGCAAACCTCCATAAAATAAAGATTCCAAGCTGTCATGACATTCTTCTGGTTTTTATTCTTTACGCAGATCAAGTATGCTAATCAGGATCTAATTGTGACATCACTTACAATGTGCTTTACTCAAGGAATCTGCTACACCATATACCTATTTACCAATATACTGATGTTTATACAATAGGCAGGACTCTGCATTCGGAAACCTCTTATACTCACTTTCCTTTCCCTTTTCCTTATTCTTCAGTTGTAACAGTTTCTGTTCCCGCTGTTGTTTCTCCATTTCTTGCTCCTGCCGATGTTGTTCCAATTTTCTCTGATGCTCCAAAAGCTCTTGCTGATGTTTCATAGCCAGGAGCTCTTGTTGTTGCTGAAAACATGTTGAATACTATTACACAACTATTAACAGTACTGAAAAGAAGAAACATAACTGCTACAAGCTCTCACCTTTACATGCTCGTGTAGTTGGGCTTCATGTTGTCTTGACAGTTGTTCATGCTGCCTTTGAAACTCTGCAATAAGGAGCTGCCGGTGTATTTGCTGCTTCTGCTTTAGTGCTATCAGTTCTTGCTGCAGCTGTTGTTCCCTGCCACTAGTGTCTGGTGCTGGGAGAGTATACTGGGGATCCATCCGAAGGTCCATAGGAAGGGTGCCAGAGGCCACCTGAAGTGGCAGCGCAGCAGTAACATCAACTAGAAAAGAGAATATAATACCACTAAACAGACTGACTGCAGTTTACACAACATATTCAGTAGCCAAGTACAATATAAAGATTATATATATATATATATATATATATATATATATGGTAAGTCATTCTTGGCCTGCAGATAAAAATGATGAGTGTATATTGTGATGAGAAGAATGGCACAGTTTGCTTCATTGTGTACTGACTTGCACTTTGTCATTAAAGTTATTGAAATGGGTATTTCAAAAAGTTATTTAAAACATAAAATGTAATTAAACCAAACTTAATGTGGCAGGAGCCATTGACCTTTCTGTAAAGTCAAACGAGTGATAATTATGTCCAGACTTAATTTTAGCTAGTTGGCTAAATATTTTCTATTCTAGACCAGATCCATTCCAGGTCTAATGGATCACCTAGGTTCTCCCATGATATTCCCCAGTTTTGGAAAGCTTTAATCAATCAGGGTCAGAGAGAGAACAAAAGGATACTTCTCTTTGACTCAATACAAAGTAATCCAATGAAGTTCATTAATTAGGAAAAATTAATCGCTGGATAACTTTATGGGTAAAAAAAGTTAAGTTTAAAGTCTAATGGAGAAAGATGTGCAAGTATCTGTACAGTATCATTATAAATTCGAAATACTACCATTGTATCCCCTTGCACAATAGACAAAAACTGTAAATTGATATTTAACTAAGATGGTAATAACCCCAATCTTAACCCAAAAACAATGCTCCGGATGGATGTACATAACATGCCAGTACAACTGTTTGGGCCTAGTGTCTGGAAGCATTAACAGGAAAAATGGAAGCCCATTCAACATGTTGACCATGTGGAGGATAATGGATAGAGCTGAAAGTTGGCAGTTGGACAATGCCAGGGAAAAAGTTCATACAATTATAGGCAATATCAGGGCACAGCTGCATTGATGTGACGCACAATCAAAGACTATTGTGTTGAGAAGCTGATGCGTCACTTATGACTCTTGATCACCAAGTACCCCGAAGAGCAAACTTGTTAGGAAAAGTTGACAGGAAGGCGGGGGAGCTTAAGGCATGCCAGTAAGGGGAGTCTGAAACACTGAGTCTTTCTGAAAACAAAGCCAGCTTCTTTAGATCCCTGGGGGAGCTCCCCCAGCCCCTGGTCTCATAGCTTTTCCTCTGGGTTTATCTCTGAGGCTTACGAAAGTAGTTGAAGCGGTGACGTTAATGGACACACAAAGACCGTATTCAACACAGTGACGGAAGCCTCAGTAGAGCATCATTATAATACAGCCCATCTCCCCACAGCAATTCTTCCCACAATCCAAGACACAGCGGCCCCGGAATTGCAGAGGGTGATGCATTTGGTGGTTTTGAATAAAAACTCACACATGAATGAGAAGAAAAAGGCTCTATTCTGTAACTATATTAAAATACAATAGTTTTACAAAAGCAGGAAACCCTCGTGTCCATTTAAACAATGTGGCATGTGAAATGGACAAAATCATTATCTACCCAATACAAAGTCATAATTCATCTTCAGTACCATAACAGAAGTTTAAGACCAGCAATATAAAGTACATTTCATTCAGATATTATGGTTTAAGCATGCTAGACCTTTTTAGGCTTTGGTAATATAGTGGCTTTTAACTTCAGTTTGAGATCATTTGGAATTCATTGACAGGTACATCTGACCTGCAGCTGACCTACTTTTGACCTGCACAAGTATTCTCACAGACTCTTAAGGGCTAAGGTTTAGCTACGCATTTGTACTGCTGAATTTGGATATCAGGATTGTTTACTAAATTAATTTAAGCTGTTCACCTTGGAACGTTTGTTAGTAATCTGCAAGGAATAATTCACAGAGCTTAGTGAATGTCACTTTGCAAATTATAACCAGTCATATGCGAGAAAACAATTTTGCTCACACGTAATTGGATGGTTGCAGTCAGAGGAATCCCTACTTTCATGAAGCGCTCTTGCAAAGTGGTAATCCACTTTGCTATGTAAACAGCCTAAACTACTTTAGTAAATCAACCCTACTGAGTCAACAGATAACCCCCAAATATTTCAGGTGGGCACCCCTTGTAATGAAGTGTCTGCCTTTCATGTTCCCACTTTGTCCATGTTAGGGAAGGTTGGAAGAGGAGTTCTATAGTTAAATGCTTCATTCACTAGGTCTAGTATAAATGTCCGTCTATAGAGGACAAAATAGACATTTGTAGAAAAAACTCTGACATATTTCTGAAAATAGTACAGAAGTTTCCAGTTTTGCTCCATTCTTTTACCTAGCATCAAAAAATTAAGCAGTGATTTCACTTTGTTGCATTAGTTAATTTAGGACAGTAACAGCAGAAGGAGAAATCTGGGGTGGATCTTCAATAAGATCCATAGATTTTCAATTTATTTTAACTTATGTATGAGATGAAAGCAATCAATGAAGCCAACCATAGCAAAAGACAGGGAAAAAAAAACATTCTAGCAATGGCATCAAGAAGTCAGTGTAAAGCATGATCATATGGTCACTTCTACAGTTCCCTGTAGAATTCAGAATTTAGTTTGCGCTTTTCTGCAGTAGATTTGTCCATAGTATATTAAAAGGATATGCTGAGTGTAGCCAACCTGAGAAAGACTCCAATGAATTAGTTAAAAATATTTTAAAAAGGTTATAGAATAATACAGACAATCAATTACATTTTAATTCATGTTAATTCAATAACATAAAACATATTAGAACAGCAACACAGCCATCTAATTTTCCATAATGGTGCTCCTTTATCAAACTAGGCTACATATTGTTCATCATTCACTATCAGAGAGGGGGAAAAAACACATAACAAAAGATGTATTATTCAGTATAGGCATCATCGGGAATATGAGCACTGCAGACTGCGAGGTTATTTCCGTCAGAAAAGCTGCAAGCACAACCTGTTGTCACCGTATTGGTGTCATCGGAAGCTCATTCATGTCCCCGAAGCTGCCGCCCACTCCAGCCTGTCTTCTGCTTCCTTCATTAGACAGGATAACATGTTCCAAAGATGCTCCGTATGGCATAGCACGCCTCCGTCAGCAGGAAGGTGACTCACCACAGCTCAGCAGGTGAATCACACACCCTGGAGACTGTCACGGATACAATCCTATCAAGAAAGGCTCCTGTGGAAAGCAAAGCTACAAAACCTGCATATAGAGCCCTTACTGGATGACAATTCTCAGCATTAAGCAGTTGCAGTAGGGCTAAAAGTACCTGATCAAATGACAATCCAGTGTGCAAAGCAGACAGACATTTAATTAACTATTGTCTGGAGATGTGTGAATATCTTTGTCTACTAATGGAAGGATGACTTATTTGAGAGCTAGTTGCAAAAAAAAAAAAAAAAAAAAAGTACTGTAACATATATGCCCTGTCACATGTTGCCTTCAAGAAAATGATTTATGTATTGACACTTTCCTAAGTAGAAATTACCAAGCAAAAGCTTTTTTTTTTTTTTTTTTTTTTTGGAGACCATAAATGAAGAAAGGAGTTGCAATGCACTGTGTTGTACCGTTTGAGAGGTGTGTAAAAATGCTGTTAAGCATAAATAACACAACAAAGCACCAACACACATTGTCATGTGCTGCAATGGTGTAAACATGGTTTAATAGAAGCAATCAGAGCACGAACAAGTATAAGGAAAATATTGAATAGTATAAAATTCTGCCCAGAAATGAGGCAGCCTATCCTAGTCTTTACTTCAGGAAGAGGACACAAAAATCTCTGCCAGTCTCTGTGACCAGAGGTAAGTGAAGACAGGGACTCAGTACTCTTTAGCTCACCACACCGCTCAAAAGATGCATACAAACATCAAACTGTCATCAACCAAGACAAAGCCATGCTCATCTTAGGGCTAAATCTGACGTTGAGTGCAACATTGCCCTAAACATCGATCATCGATCTGTCCTGGCAGATCAAGGAACGACTAACAACAAGCGGTGATCACTTCTATGGAAGGAACCACAGCGGAAGTCACACACCTTCCCCTCTTCATTGAGTAGAACTGTGCTGTGTGTACAGCACTTTTTAATTCACCTGTCACTGGATGAATAGCCAAAGTCAAAAGTGGTTTCAGAGACAGCATGACGTACATCATTGTGTGCAGACAACTCTATCTTTCCCATTTACTGAAAGCAGAATAACCCTTTTCTTTACTAACATTGAACTCTGAGCAAACCCTCCTCCTATTATTTCAGCATAAACATAGAATTTCTCAGCGATGCCCCTTGCACAGTGTCAGAACACAGGCATTCCTGCAAAGAATGCATTTGCATACAGTCCTGTGCAGGAAACATTCACACATCACGTTGAGGTCCGGGACTACATAGATGGGGATGAGTGGGCTGGATCATACATGCAGGCCACAAGACAGGAAATGTATTGGACTTAAGATATATCTTGAAGCTTCTAATGCTCGTTGTGTGGTCACAGCATGCAGGGAAATAGGATTTACTGTCTGCACAGGTTAGGACTATGTACAACTGTGCAAAAAGAAAGATAAGGCTAGAGATCAGTATTAATCACACATTTGCCACACACACACACAACACACACTTTTTTTTTACATAATCCATTAAGGAATGTACCATGTGAGGTAATAGCAAGCTTCTTAGTGTCACCAGTTTTACAAACCATATCACTAAATATCCACACTACTGTAACATGCCTAAACAAATTGCAAACTACAAGTCTAAAACTTAGGTCAGCTTGTGTGCCATTTTTAGTTAATAAGAATAAAGCAAAAACCAAAAAGAAGAGTAAACACCCATAACAAAAATTACAATTATTTGATTAATTCTCACATACAAATCACAAAGAAATCTAATTGATTGGACATTATGGGAAACAATTATCGGTAAATATATTTATTACAACATCAGCCGGCTATAAGGAGCTTTATAACACTTTGTGTATATTAGAATAAAGGTCCCCTTGTTCAGCAAGACAACAAGGGAACATTAAAGTTAGCTGAAAAAGCCACTGCATCAGGACTATAGATAAAACCAAATAAATGTTATTTCTAACAGCATTGCACACTGTTGATATGCAGATGCAGTGAAATGAAGGTAAATGGACTCACCAGTGCTTGGCATGTGTTTGGCACGAGTCTGCGTTATAAGCTCCACTGGTTGGTCCCGACCAGATATTCCATCTGCAAAGAGAAAGAGAAAAGATGTAAAATTATTTGTAGTCTGTCTGCATGAGCTAAACAAAAGGCATAATGGAAACAAATTGCACAGTGGAATACTATAAATGAAAAATTGTGGCTGGCTAGGGACATAACATGGGAGGTAAAAGCACCGCATGATGTCTGTGCAACAGAAATGTGCATAATTCTTGTCTGCTGTATGCAGGTACAGATGCATGAACCGAAGATCCCGTATTAATGTCTTTAAAATAATAAATTCAAAATAGACCAATGTGCAAGACCAGATTTTTCATGGGTAAAAAAATCCCAGTTCAACATTGGGCTGGATGAAATTGAGGAGACTATTCAGAGTCCTGTCTGATACGTGTTCATTCAGCATGCAACACCTGCCTGGCCCAATTTGGAATTAATAAAACATAATCTTTTTGAATTTAAAGAAGGAGACCTGTGATAAACGAGAGCCTTCAGGCAGAAGGAGGGGGAAAAAAGCAGAAAAGGCTATTCATTCTGGGGCAGTTTGATGACAATACGGTGCAGCTGCCGACTGGAATAAAAACCCAGGAGGCGGAGGCTATAAATAGCTCAGAATAAGACGGCGCAGGGAGCCGACAGATTAAAATGCAGAAACACGTAGAGCAAGGAGAGCGTGCAGTTCCCAGGACTTCACAGGCAGCTCTACACAAGAAAAGACATCCAGTGTATAGGACAGGGATGAAATAAAGCTATAGGAGGAGGATGTAGAAATAAAGAAGGCTACTGTGGGAAAATCTGTTCATTCATATCTTGTCTAGTAGGCATAAGCCTCTGATTTTACATGTAAGAATCGTGAGGGTCAGTAAAGCATCAGAGTAATCTTTCCATATTCCTGCAAGACACCTTCACACTCTCCAGATACATGTTTGTATGGACAACAAGTCTCTAAATCTGAGCTACAATGAATAGACTATTTAGAGGATATAAACTTGAATAAAAGCAGCTAGAAGTAAAATGTATAAGCGGTGGTGGTGGTGGGCTAATTACATAAACTCATGACATTAAACAAGAACTGCAACAAAGAAAAGTAGGGTTTTCTTTGTAAATGCAACCTGTTGAAATCCTAAAACCAAAAGAAACCTTTATTCTCTAAAACTGCAAAGGCAGTTCTATAAGTGAGCCAATATACTGCAACACACTCTATGCAGCATTAAACTCAGAATTTGTTAATAGTATCCAAATTAACTGCATCAAAACAATAAGAGCTCACTCTAGCTGGTAATCCACATGGCATTCAACACAACAATCAGGATTGAAGAGTCATGTAAAGAACAAAAATCACACTTAAAACATGTATTCATTGTATTCACTGAAATGTTCTATGCTTTGCAAGGAAAGTATTATTGTTACGCATGAAACCTTTAGTTTATGACAATTTAGGTAAACTTATTCTGTAATGCCAATGAAACAAACGTATCATCAGGATTTATAGCCTTCTTATTTATATATTCAGGGTTCTCCCCAGGCCTTTTAGCTGGGCGCACCACCCGGCACTTTTCAGCACCCACCCGGCTGTTTTTGGGTGGTTACTAAAGAGTTTGGATTATTATTATTAATAAACAGGATTTATATAGCGCCAACATATTACGCAGCGCTGTACATTAGAGATTGCAAATGACAGACTAATACAGAGAGTGATATAGGAGGAGAGGACCCTGCCCGGAAGAGCTTACAATCTAGTAGATTTATTAATAATATTAATATTAATAATAATAATAAATGGGCTAATCTACACTAGTTTCCTTGAGGCACGTCTACAAGCATTATATATAAAGTTGCTTGCAACGTTTAAAAAATTAAAACGCGTGCCCAAAAACATCGGGAAATGCTTCGATTGATTTCAATGGGGCGTTTTCCGTGTTTATAAGCACTTTAAATGTAAACCCGTTAAAAAAACGGGGAAATGCGGTAAAAACGCAAAGGTTTCCAGGTTCTCTTCCTGACAAGATTTACATTTATTAATGTCAGAGACAATTTAACATGTGGGATTTAGGATCCAAAACTGAATGGTGGGAGGGAGATCATATCCCTAGGAACCCAAAAAGAAGTGAGCTGGGAATGCTTTGCCAAACAAATTCAAATCCCATTCAATTTCTACCATATTTCCTCACTGCATGAGGAAAGAAAAACAAAAAATAAACTGCTTGAATAAGGCTACATACACACATCAGATGATTCTCGTCTGATTATCTGCGCAGGGCTGGTATCGGACGAGATTCTGACGTCGTTGAGCCGTCCTGGGGGATCCACTAACAATCGTAATACAGGTGAAGGGGACAGAGACATGGATGTGTGAAGATAAATGTAATTACATTTTACGTGGAACGACTATATATGGATAGCATGTACCTATATAATATAGACCACTTGATAAAATCAAAGTGGATAATTGACTGTGGTAATCATGCAGATATCTTACACTGACCACCAATGGGAGAACTAATGAACAGACATCATTTTTGTACTCTGGGTGTACAAGTCGTTATCTTTAAGCAAAAATCTTGTTTAAAATTAACAGGCGTGTATAATTATTCCGAGCAGTCTGACAATCAAATCAGGTAGGAAAGGAACAAAATGTTTAACAACCAAGTTAAATTACCATTTTTAAACTAAATGGGGCTGTGCATGAAAAGATATTTTCTTATGGTGTAAGCAACGTTTATTTCGTAGTCATTTTTACCATAAGTTAAATTACCTTGTTTCATGCATTTATCTTCCTTAAATCATATAATATTTAATTGACAAGCCCTTAGATTGCTGCTGGGTGCCGCCACTACCTAGGATTGAATATCGGCCCCAAGCAGACCCAGAAGTGTCACTCAAATAATGCTCTCTAATATTCGCCTACTATATTAAATTTACATTTGAAGTTCATTGAACAGCTTCTCACTGACCCAATGATAGGGCAGGGGGGTTGATAGCAGAAAAGGTACACAATAGAGCAATGAATGCAAACTGGGACACCTCCTTCACTTTGCTCATATTACTAAAAGTGGTTTTGTTTACATTTTTCATAAACATAGATAAATAGTTACAGATCTGTTCAAGCTGGGAGGATACAGGAGCCTAAAAAAAGGTACTAAAAAAGGTACTAAAGTTACATAGGTCACATTTAGAAAAAACAAAATACCCAACAAGTTTGATTTTTACCAGTAGCTTTGGGTTCATGGTAGCTCTTGGTGTCTAAATGCCTGTCATACTCTGAAATTGCTTGCATTTTAAACCACCAGCCAATGGTAAAGCTGCACACAGTATCCCTAAATATGGAGAAAAAGACCACTTGCTATGCAAGCTGCTCAGTTTAAAATCTAGGCAATCCAAATGCAGACTGTAGAATATACCAGTGAGGCAATACCATACACCATGAGATTTTCAGAGACAGCTATCAGACCATGGAAATCCTAATTTATGTAACAGTAGCACAGTCATTATAAGTAAATTAAAGAAGTCAATTGTTAAGATTTTCATACATTGAAATTAGTCATAACAGAAGGGTCGTACAAATCCATACAAATTACAGTCCACACAGATCTGTGGTAGTTAGTTCCTTTGTTTTGCAGTTAAAATATTATATATTTAGGTATTATTCTTACAAGCTTAACTATATCCTGAAAACTCATAATTACAGATTGTGTCAATGTTGTGTTGGCTTTAACAGTGGAATTCTCTTTTGGGCTGCTCACAGACCATTACCTACAAATGAAGAAACCATTTTAAACAATGCCTGTAATATTGAAAAGAATAGTCTATTATAGTGCAAATCAGGAAATAGGAATAATTCTCAGTCCCTTGACATCACAAATGTAGCTGGCGATCACTAGTGATCCATTCTTACTCTAAAAGATTGGTTTGTATCTAGCTGCACATATAGTAAAAGAAGTGCTTTATATAACGGGTATTGCAAATGGAAAGATATTTATAACTACAAAACAAACAATGAATGCTAACGGAACAATGAAACATGCATTTAATGATGACCACTATAACCCGGACACAAGCCAAAACCACCTGCCTGCTGGTGAAACTGCCTCTGGCCTCGGTGGGAAGCAATAAACACTAGTTTTGGAAAGGGAGTAATCTCTGCATCTCTGTGGCGGAAGCGTCTACACACTGCTGTTCAGCCGAGTTATTTATAGAGTTCCCCACAGACTGGACATCACGTGCACCAAGATGGCATTTTAATAAGCCTTGCATCAAAATATAACCTGCTTTGTAATGCACAAGAAGCTTTTCATATATAGGGCACAGCTGGCATGCAATTGGATATAAGTGTAAAGTAATGCACACATGGCCCAAAAAGAAAACAATTGCAGATTTCTATTCTTAACTCTAACAAGCGTATATAAATCTCATTAGTATATATATTGGGATTATAATATATTTGAAAAAAGAAAAAGTGGCTGTGGTTTAGTTTACAATTAGATACATTACACCAGAAAGGTGCACAACAGATAATGTAATCATAGACAGAAACTGTTTATACTTGCTGCTGATTTATAACTTAACAAATGTCTGCCCTGCTTGTTAGGAGAAAGGAAGTAGTCTTAAAGGAGTTTAAAGGGAAACATATCAAATTTATTATCAAGCTTTTCAACACTGGAACATAAAAAGCACCTTTTACAACTACTCATGTAGCCCCATGCTTGAAGCAGTAATTTAACCCTTCCACGCACACTGAAGTGCAATCAAAGGATGAGGATCAGGGTTTGGCTTCATCTCCAGTTCAGTCAGTATCATAAGTAAATATTGTGTCCATTGTTATATGGGTGCACAAAAAAACAAAACAGTAAAGCTGTGTACACACTTCCAATTTTTGTCGTTGGAAAGGATCTTTCACGATCCTTTCCAACGACAAGGGAGTGCACGATGCATGAACGGTGGTGTACATACAGCACCGTTCATGCTCTATGGAGAGGGGAGGGGGAGAGCGACGGAGCGGCACCCTGCTGCGCGCTCTCCCCTTCCCTTTCATTAGGATCGGCTGTCGTCCATCGTCCGTGGATCCGGCAGGTCGGTCGTCCGGACGATGGACGACACCGACTGTACACACGGCAGATTTTCGCCCGATAATTGGCCGATGCCGATTATCGGGCGATAAAAATCTGACGTGTGTACGTAGCTTTAGTGTGTGCTTCATCACAAAAAAACCTGGTATCAGTGGGCTAAAATTATTATATTTGTAAGTTGAAATAAAGTTGCACGCAGATAAAGATATACACCAACCAGCCAAAAAATTTGAACACCTTGGCTAATATTGAGTAAGTTATCCTTGTACCATCAAAACAGTGCTGACACGATGAGGCATAGGTATCAGAAGACCTCTGAAGGTGCCCTTTAATATCTGACAACAAGACACTGCCAGTCCTATTTCTACAATTCATCCTGCCCTTAACTCGTCTGCAGGCAAATTAAGTACACAAACCTGGCCACCTATATGATTTAAAGGAAATAGTGATTCATCAAACCACACCACCATCTTGCAATGCTCCATTATTTGGTTCTCATACACACATGTTAAATGAAGATGAATTCAGGGGTCAACATGGACACTAATTCTGGTCTATGCAGCAAGCTGTATACTCCCTCTCCTTTTTCCCATTACCAGCATTACATTTTTCTGGTCTTCCGTGGGATCACACAAGATGGGCTAACCTCCTCAACCACACAGGAGCATCAGTAAGCCTTGGGTGCCTGTCACCTCGTCGCTGGTTCACAAGTTCCCCTTCCATTTTTTGGTAGGACCTGTCCACTTTATACACCCCAAAAGACCTGATTTTGTTGATACTCTGACCCAGTTGCTCAGATCATTATGCTTTGCCTATTTAGGCCTTAAAGAACAAACTATTCATTCATTGCCCACTTTAATTAGCCACTTAATAATGGTATATTGGGTATTTAGCTTCTGCGTAAAATAGCCATGTTTGTGCGCCTGTATGACTGTTGTTTAAACAAGTGGAAGGCTTCAGGAGCTGATCGTTCCAGCAGCCAGGTAGAAAAGGCACCTTCAATATTGGCAATTTATTAGTATGTGCTATATAGGTATTTGTTGGAATTTTCTAAATAAAAAAAACCTGAGTAAAACAACTACACCCAAAAAATATATCTCTCTGAATATTAAGGTGGGGAGACCTGCATGGGGAAATCTTTCCCTACACCTGCGATGGTTGTACAAGCTGAAAGCGTTCTCCTCCCCAGAATACATACCTGATGCCACATATCCTCTCAACTTTCCACCCAGCAGTGGATGGATTTTAAATGCTCAAAAGTGCTGCACCAGTTAATGTAAGTCTAGGACAGAAGTGTGCCATAACTTCCTATGTCATTATACCCAGATTTCAAGTGGTCAATGCAGTCGTTCAGTTCAAAAAGGCATTCGTTCTGAAAGAATAACTGGGTGAATCTGCACGGGACAGCACCAGAGAGATCGTAAGAATAGCAACCAGAGCTGCTTTATTGTTTTTACAGGGTGCTTTGGGATCTGTTTGTTTGTTTTTACCAAACCTGGAATTGCACTTTAACCTTTTTCTAAGTAAACCTGAAAAGGGACAAAAACTCACAAATGTTTCCTCATCTACTCCTTCAGGAAATGATGCCCAGCGCTCTGGAACGTTCAAGAAACATAGGCAAACTGTTTATGTGTGACAGAAGACATACGCCAACTAATTACTAAAGGGATGTTAATGCTCTGCTGAAACTTCAAAGCATATGAGGGAATAAAAGGAATACTTCTCAAAGCTTTCTTTACCCATTTAGGTTTGTGTTTTATTATAGTGCTGGTAAAACACCAAGTGTTATTTTCATGGCAGGCACAAATAAAAAAATTCAATAAAAATCCACCCACAATGATTATCTCACAGGTTACCACACCTAGAAGTAATCGCTTCAGGCTGGTGAAATATGCGAGCTGCAGTAGACATCCATGGAGTCAAGTAAGAAAACGTGCTGTTTAGGGCTATGTACACACGTCAGATAATACCAGCTATGGGCCTTGTCACTGATGAGAAACTGACATGTGTGCAGAGGTTGTCTGACGTCAGTCATGGATCCACCAGGATGGATCCATGAACAACAGAATATGGATTTGAATGGAATAGTTTCCAACGACAATAACCGAGCGTGTAGCCTAAGGTGGTGTTGTAATCATACTTTGTGAAATAAAAAATTTCACCTTATCTGTGTTAGATCATTGCTGCACATTAAAAAAAGTCAAAACTAGTCATGCTGGGGTACCATGCTGCAAACTAGACTTTTATTGTTTTACATTTACTTAATTAAATAAATTTAAATACAAGTACAAATACTTCAGCCATCCATCATAAAAACACACAAAAGTTTGATTTAGAATACTGAATAAATAAAATAAACTCCACTTCATTATCCCAAGAAAAGTAGAACAGAACTGCTTATACCAGATTTTAAAGAAAATGGCATTCTGCAAATTCTTTACAATTAAAAGAGGGAAAACGGGTGCAGGGGTGAGAAGGCAAAATCTATTTCCTGTACATAAGAATAGGAGGCTCAGTGAATTCTGGCTAATCAGAACATTTCAAAACTCATTTCAGTGATGCCATCCTGAAAAATATCTAAAAGAGGAACAAAACACAAAAAAAAACACCATGTTCATTATTGGCTATTCATGCTTATTTAAGATATGTAAAATGCTGCAATTGAGCAGCTGGGCATATTATTCAAGAAACTGTAAAAAGAATTCCACAGCAGTTTTTAACGGCTGACTGATACTGCAACACAAAGGGACAGTAAACAATCCTAAAGAGACACCTATAGTAAGGCAAGCAAACCAAATGCAGATACCGGATGCTCATACTGTTAAACTTTGTTATAAGTACAAGGGCCTATCTAAAATATATTTCAGATTACCAGCCCTGTAATACAATAGGTATATTATGTTTTCAGACTGGTAATAATTTAGGTATTTAAAACAAGCCCTTATCAATCCCTGTAGCTTGCAAGCACTGTATAGCACATCACTCATAAAAGCATTAAATCATTCAAGTCAGTTTTTCCAGCAACTTCAATCTCCCCCCTAAAACAACCGCTCTGTGGTTGCATAGGAGATTAGTAGTGAGCTGGCAGCCTTCTAGCTTTTAAGAGGTAGCTGCCTGTGTGAGATTGGGTGGAATGTAAAATTTGTGCTCTACTTTAACATCGCTAGATTTATCAAAGTGGGAACAGATTTTCACAAACTTTATTACCTTCATTAATGATTGCTACTGTATTCCTGGTGTATCACCATTATTGAAAAGTAGCAAACACCTCTGATCCCTATTGTAACTCCCTCAGACAAGGTTTTTTTTTGTTAGCATTGTGTGAGCATTGGTTAGAGCGAGTTTTTTTTTTTTTTTTACCAATTTTCGTATTCTTGTTTGTAAAACTAAATGTCACTTTACTTTAGTTGAACTTTAAGCAGCACCTTTATTGGTACTTAGAAGACATCTGTACATCATAGCTCATGCCAAGACCAGGGCTGCGGAAACACTGTTTCCAGCAATGCAAATTTACAATCTTTCATGATCGTTTCCAATGATAGATAATCAAACAAGGCAAGTATCTTGCACCTTTGTAGATAACCCCCCACCCCACATTCTGAAGTATTTTTGTACCGTTTTGCAAATTGAACAAGATTAGGCTGATGAATTGGAGGAAGGAATAGAAAGTCAGAGACAGAAATATTGCAGGGATTATGCTTTTGTGATTTAGGCCTATTGTTTCTTTTTAACATAAAGGTGTATAATTACAGCATATGGGTGCGCGTAATATATATATATATATATATATATATATATATATAATACATCCAGTCACAACATACCGCCATTTAAAACCTATTTATATATTGAAATGTAGTAAAACGACCCAACGTCACCAACGTCCACAGAGACTAGGACACCACAAGGTAGGAGAAGGAACACAATGGAAAAGCTTTTAGGTGCCTGCTCTGCTGCAATAAAACATGTGTGGAAGGGGATTTCACCTGGACCCAAAGGAAGAACCTTTCTGAGTCATCTTTCTCCCCTAGCACAGTGCTGATCAAAACGCTAAGAAATGAAAGCTGTAGGTACCAGCAATTACAAAAATCAAGCAGATGGTTACCAAAAACAAAAAAGAAAAAGAACTAGCCACATTTTCCCAAGCAACCAATCAACATTCTATTTAATTGTGTAATATGATTTAGAAACAAATATATTTCCATTTGCTCGATATAAGACACAACTAACGGTGCTTCTTTCAAACATGTCACATCATAAGGCTCAGTTTGTTTGGCACATTGCTTCACACATTATCAATCAACCATTGCACAGTAATTATGTACACATAGTAGAGGTGAAAAGAGTAAAGTACATTTGCTTAAATGAGATAAAGTTGCTATACAAAACACGGTCCTTAAGAATGATAAGTGGCTGTACAAACTTGTAAGTAAAGCTGCGTACACACCTGCAATTTTTCTCGTTGGAAAGGATCTTTCACGATCCTTTCCAACGAGAAAAGACTGCACGATGCATGAACGATGCTGTACATACAGCACCGTTCATGCTCTATGGAGAGGGGAGGGGGAGAGCGACGGAGCGGCACCCTGCTGCGCGCTCTCCCCTTCCCTTTCATTAGGATCGGTCGTCGTCCATCGTCCATGGATCCGCCAGGACGGTCGTCGGACTATGGACGACGACCAACTGTACAGACGGCAGATTTTCGCCCGATAATTGGCCGATACCGATTATCGGGCGAGAAAAATTTGCCGTGTGTACGCAGCTTAAGTGGCATCCGAACCGACTCATGTCAGATTTATCAAGTGGCTACATGTAAAATGGTGCAATAAAGCTACCTAAAATGAATGTAACATGTATACCTGACCAAACCTGGTAAAAATTGTGGTTGCTCTATGTGATGCAAGACAAATGGGGAGAAAATATGGAAAGTAAGACACAGAAATATATCCAACACACGTTTTTTCTTTATTGGTTGGAGTTTTGGAAATAAGCTTTACAACTTGGTCCAAAAAACTAATGTACACTGGTTGCATTAAACTGGCCCCTGCAATGAGAGGGCCCTGAAAGGGCTTTCTATTCACATGCCATAAAATGCCACTGTTGTGCATTGCAAAAGGTGGTAAATGTGCTGGAAATTTTTAGTGTTGCATTTGTTCCAAAAATTGCCCATTCTATTGATATTCTTGCTTTTCTTAAGCAAACATTGTCAATGGCCCTCAGGAGCTCGGTACTGTGGGTGTAACTGCCCCTTTAAATATGTGGACTGGAGACTGTTGCCGATGTACCCTCACCATGATTTTCATACATGTGAGGTGGAACCAAAGAACACCAAAACCTTCTAATTTATCACAAAAATGTAACTTATGTTTATTATTTTTTTACATGCTGCCTAGCGGCTGTCTTATAGAACAACTCACTAGAATCCAGTTTCACATGTGGATGTACTAATAAATAGATTTCTTCTATGAATCCTGTCAAAACCAATTTGTAAGTAAATGCAGTAAAATAAAGGTCCCCCCTTTTATTTTGGGTAATTTCTTAGCAAAATGATCACTGACCTTGCCACACAAGTGCTAATTGATGCTCAAATTGCACACTTCCAAAATACGGGGTTTGATTTAGTTAAAAACAAAAAAATCACGTCCAACAATGTTCTGAACCTGGGCAGAAAAGGTGCAAACAAAAAGCAACCTCCTCAAAAAAAAAATGCATTTTTGTGACGAGGCTCAAAAAAAACAGACAAACTAAATGTGAGATTAGTGTATGATTAGTGGCTGCAGTTATCCTCCTACATAAAACAAACTTTAAATCACAGAAATTAAATATAAATCATGAGCATCTTTGGAAGTGGGTGTAATTAGTCTTGTAATGAAAATATAATGCAGATGAGGGGGTGTAGGGAAAGGAAACAGTTACAGGCCAATGATCCGTATCTCCCGACCAGAGCCTGTGTTTCACTAAGCCAGGCAGACAAGAAGACAGGAAGGTTATGCTTTGCTGTGAAAACCACACACATTTCCTCCCAACTATTTATCTGAGACCAACAGAAAATTCCACAAGCGATGTGTCTGAAATGTGCACACTGAGCCACTTAATGGGGGGCCCAGCATTCCAAGCCAGGCACAGCTTCTCTCACATGTGGGCATGAGTGACGTTAGCAAAGATAGCCTCAGAAACATTGCCATACAAAAAAACTCAACATGTGAGTCCCCTGTACAATACATCATTTAACCAACACTATATACTAAAATTGCAAAGCTGGCGCTTCCCCCCTTTAAATAGAAGCTTACAAGCTAATTTTGTTACATAAATTACAGGAAAGGCCTGTCCTAAATTATGCCAATTCAAAGCGGCAATTCCTGTAAGATTGTAAATCCCACTCTTACTACACTGTAGGCTTCTTTTTAGGATGTATTCTCCCTTATTCTCTTCTATACCACACAAAAAGAGAATCTGGTTGCTTTAGGGAGTCAATGGCAAAATGTATCCTCAGATACTTTAAAAATATGGCCCATTGCCAGAGATCCAATTCAAGCATTTAAAATGTTATAACGATTCACAAAAATTACAAACTCTCAATGCTAATGTTAAAAGGAACTTTAAATTAAAAGGAATAAAATACAATTACGTCCCTTCAGCTCTATTAACGTGTACAGTCAAAACTTTACTGACTCCACCATCATACCCGGAATTGGGCAGGTACCTACGTTCCAGGAAGTCTAGGAGAGTGTACATTGATTGGTGGCACAATGATTGGAGATAGAACAGTATTAAAAAGGTCGCAAAACACAGGTCTAAATTCATCACACACACACACACACACACACACACACACACACACATCTCACTAACACCATATTTCTGTGACAAGCCCAGTGTTGTCATGTTCTAATATCATAACAATTCCCTGATCTGATCACAATGCCATTATGACCATGCAATTCTGCATAGATTATTCTCTTAAAATGCCCCTTTTTAAGTGCACCTTGCTTTAAAACCTAGTTATAAATACTTTATATTTTTTGCTTGCTGTATTTGGTGTGTTATTGTGGTCCCTGACTTATTGTGTCCCTGTATCTTTAAGGTGGCCTTCAGCCCTAACGGATATAATTTAATAATTATGTTATGTTCCAATAAGCTTATATAGGTTGTAGTCGGTGAACACACTTCACAGATGGTCTTGATAGCGGTGAGCAGTGAGCTTGAACACACTCTTTTGGCCAATAAACTAAAGTCAAGTGCCTACCTTAAAAAAACCTCACCCAAAAATTGGAAAACCAGCAAAAAAAAAAATTTTGGCCAGGAGGTTGCCACTTCCTTGTTTTATAATTTGCCACTACCAGATATTTCTAAAGACCTCTTTTTAAGGATTTTTAGGGGGAAATTGCTATCCCTGGAGTACAATTTGACCTCAAATTGCTGTAATAAAAAAAAAAAAAAAATTAGGCTCAGTCATTACTTCTTTGTGCTTGCAGACATAATGGGCATTGCATCTGGTATCCCTATGATATAACCTTAATAGATGGCTCCCTGGGTAGATACACAGCTGCAATCTGCAGGATACCCAACTAGATATTACACTTTGGTCTAATTTACTGCCCATCACTTTGCTAAATTTAGATGTTTAAACACTAACCAAAGACATGGCAAAACAATGGAACTGGGGTCCCAATTAGCAGTGACTGGGTAAGAGTCCTGCCAAGGTCTCACTCTTTAATAATAATGATCGCCTTGTAGTAATTAGAAAATCTTGTTCCAACATAGACACAGGGATTGGGGGTAAAGACCGAATTGGAGCACAGAGCATCCTGGGATGCTCCAATCTCGAGCATACACAGAAAGGCCTTTTCCAGGCACTGCATAATAAGGATAAATCTCACGCATTTACAGTGAGACTGTCAGTCTTTTTTTTCACATTTACAGCAGGATACATGACCAAATCTTGCCCCTGAACAGTGCCAGACCGGGTGACACAAGAAGAAGAAAGAAGATGCTGGCGCCAAATGACGAGGGAAGAATCCAGGAACTCGAAGGACAGAATGGGGGCCAGCTATGGAGGAATCAAGGGCTCTGCAGAAATAAAGGAAAGTCTGACCTTACCCAAGGGTTGGTATTTTTACTGCTGCCATCGAAACTAAAAGATGGGTGGTATTACTGTGACCACTAATGATTTTACTCCCACATTCTGCTCAGTTTATGCTGAGACATATAATGTAGCAGGACCAACACTTTCAGATGTTAAAAGGAGTTGGCTGTAACATATTTAACACAATGGCCAAAACAATGAACCACGTGCTGCTTTCATGCAGACCTCTCAAGGTATTGGAGGGAAACGTCAACCTCTTATAATTTTTTAATATCACCACTGATATAACCTATGAAAAATCCATAAAAATATATTAAATGTTTAAGATCACCTAAAAAGTTGCTTGCAGTGGTGTGAACATGATTCTGCTGAAACCACTGGTCCCCGAAGGCACAGGCCTAGATTCCTATAGGCAGTCTGTTCCAACCATCTAAAAACAAACAATGGAAACAAGGGAAATTCTGACCAATCTGGTGCTTGTAGTAGCTCTAAACCTTGTACAATTTTACTACTAAGAAATAGGCAATTCCATGTAGGCCTTGCTCACACAAACAGCAACTTATATTAAAGCCATTTATGCAGCTTTTGGAAACTTTCAGCATTGCATTTGTAGAGATTCTGGCAAGCTTTAGGCAGTTTTGTTAAAGGCTTTACAGAACTTTTCTCCATTTATGCAGCTTTTGGAAACTTTCAGCATTGCATTTGTAGAGATTCTGGCAAGCTTTAGGCAGTTTTGTTAAAGGCTTTACAGAACTTTTCTGTAAGGGGAGACACACAAAAGTTAGTTTCTGCAGCAGCCAACACCTGATAGACTCCATCATCCAAAATACTGCTCTGTCCTTCCTGAGCAGATGTATGAAACTGACAATAATAATCTCGCATAGCTTTTAAATACAGGAAATATAAATGAAAACAAGCAATGTAAGAGGCATTCTTCCCATTACCCACTAATGTACTGTAAATATATATCATTATATAGTAATAATAGGAGGAGTTCCCTGAAGACGTAAAAGTTATTTAAAGGGTTCCTTCAAGTTCAAAAGGTTGAGAAAGTCCTTCCTAAAGCATGTAATGTTAATGTGATCAGTGTTCTCTCCAGTCTTTTTTAAAGCTGGGTGGAAAGAATCTGTGAGTTGTCGAAAAGTAGGCGGGACAACACATGACAAATTTAATGTTTCCAGTTTTTGTCACCATAGGAATCCAGCAACCCTAAAGTCCTATTAGCTTTCTACTGCCCCCGTCCCCCTATATTTTCTGTTCCCATTTTCTAATGGCCATCCTCTTCATGTGTTCCATTTTCATTTATCTGTGTTATGCCTCAACTATTATGCGCCAGTGCCCTTGTACTGTGACCCAACTTATCTGTCAAAACCCGAAAACAGCTGGGTGGTTACTGAAAAGTGCCAGGTATTACATCTGGCTAAGAGGTGTTGGCAAGAACACTGAAGATATATTAAGTAATATATATAATTATTTTTGCAAATCTAGCCACTACTCTGACTTCTCATATTCGATACATTAGCAATGTTTTGTGGGCTAATTAGATTAAAAAAATCTGTTAAAAATGGTTTATAAAATCGGAAGGGGGGGGGGGCGCAAAATGGCACTTTGTCACTGTAAAGAACAAATTATCCTGTCATTACCTATGCAAAATCATTTTTACTGGAAAATTTTAAACAAGATTTAAATAAGAAAAACAGAACAATCAAAACCCCTTGTCAACACTGGCACCTGCAGTGAGTGTGTTAGGATAAACTAGAGTGCTAATCAATGTCTTCTTCTACATTTTGTTCTCTGCATGGCATCTTACATGTTGAAAAGATTTTGGAAGCGTGAGCTTTGTGATCCTACCATTAAATTACTGGCAGCTTTTCTTGCTCATGTGACAGAACCATTAAGCTTATACTGGAAATTTATAGCAGAGCACTTTCAGACTCAAGAGAAATTGTGTGCCAAGATGCTACATGTAGCTCATTTACCTTGTGTATAATACATTAGCACACTTGGCTGACACCCTGCCAGCAGATTATAGTTTAACTAGTGTACCGGCAACAGTTCTATTCGAATTACCGAGCTTCCGATTAAGTCACATGCAATGCACAAAAGCACCAGTCTGACATCAACCTTAGCCAACATGTTTTAAAAATAGTGACTAACAAAAGATTTGGTGTCACTTCTGTGATGTACAGTACTCAGCAACTTCAGGTTCCGCCTCAGTGATTTACACACAAACCACAGACACGCTGTTGTTTGACCTGAGGAAACACTGTGGTTTTTCTCTAGTAGACACTGTGGTTGCAAAAAAGCCCAAGTGTAACGCAAATCCCCAGAGACCATAGCTAACTCCTCGGCCACACTTCAGGCACCATTCACTGCACATGTAAGTACCTTTCATATTTAAAGTTGCATCCTCATAAGTCACAATCCGAAATCAGCAAAACCATTATTAGGAGCTTTTGATGCAAGGATCCACTGTAAACATTGGTAAGTGACATGCCATTAGTACATGTGCTAGTATTAAACAATAAAAAATGTGAAATGCATGTTACGTACAGATCTCTGGCTTTAATATATACATTTATTCTGCATTTATTCCCTTCACAAAGATAATACCTACAAATCAGCCTTGAATGTAAGAATAGGGCTTTTACAAAACAAAAGTTTTGCTGAGAGAAACAATCTTTTTGCTTAACGAAAGGCAAAAAATATAATTACAGCCTAATGTCATTATACTTGAAAAACACCGACTGGCAGCTTTAGTTACAGCACTTTGAACAAGGGTTTGTACCTTTTTTATAGCCATCTGCACAATTCATACAAAGACACACACACACTATAAACTACAACTCCATCTTTAGATAAACTGAAAAAGATCACAAAACCAAAAGATTGAAACAGATCCTAATGCAAAACATGAATAACTATACTCTTCTATGTCCGTCTTCTACCATTACATGACTATTAATTATTTTAACTTTTTACATAGCATCAACATACTACATTCCTGTCATTACCAGTCCCTCAGAATCTACAAATCCTACCACAGTCATGACTAACACAGGCAAATATTTTTTTTTGAGGACAATTACCTAGCTGAATTACATCTGCCTAATGGAACATCCCATACAGGGAGTGCCATTTACATTTCTTTAAAAAAACTGGGGAGCAAAGGATGTACAGTATGCATTTCCTGTCCAGGCTTTAAACTTAAGGAAAAAGCAACTAGTTATCTTTGTAACATTTACAAATAGTTATGTACAAGTGTACACAAATATGATTAATATCAATGTATAATGAATGAAACAATATAATATGCTAAAAGGTTTTTCAGAACCTGTAGAAGAAGATCTTTTAGCATCGTGTTCTTACATGCATGGTATGGCGTAAAGATGTAGGAGGTGGAACCATTACAATTAATCACCACACAAAGAAAAGAAGCTCTAGCTGGAAACAACACATCAAACCTACTAAAACATTTATGCCTCACCATTAGCAGGAGACTAGGGAGCACAGAGAGGAGGCTGCAAAGCTAATATTTCTGTCGATAGGAAAACGATAGGTCCTTCCATCCCCACCCTGAGCTTCCAGGAACTGCTCCTTACCCAACACTCACTACAAAACAAACATGATTTGCTGCAACACTCATTCTTCTCATGCATGACAACAGATTTAAAAAGTTCAGGCTATTAGAAAAATATATTGCAAATGCAAAAATTGCCACATCGCTGGATAATGCATTTACAGTACACGCTTTCAACAGATTATCTAATTACTTGTTTTAGAATAGATTCCCTTTTTTAATCACAAAAGACCCCAACACAACACTGATGAGTGATTTCATTGCATGCCAAAGATTAGTGTCAATGTCTAGGAACAGGGTGGAGCCCTATCTGTTAACCTCTTAGTGACATGGACTGAAAAGGTGAGCTGAATGGCTTTGACATGTGAAACAGCATGGTTTGCTCCGTGAAGTGGTAAAGCAGGGGTTACAAGCCAGAGAGTGTGGCTCTCACATATCCAATAGGTGTGTATTTCATTATGGGTCACACACATTGGGCATTGACATAGTATTGTACTTTATTCCCTCCCCAAAGAAAACAACAACATACATAAAACAATATGTATCTACACGTGAAACAATGCAAAATGCTGTATGTAATGAGGGTACATTTGTGATCTATACAAACGCATGAACAGTGGATACAGGAGACAGGGAAGTATGTAATTAAAGCATGCACATGAATCAAATTTTACTACTCAGACAGTTAAAGCAATTCATTATTCATAAAAAATGCATTCTAAATATTGCACTTTACAGCCTAAATGAAAAAGATTGATGGACTTACAGATGGTCAACATACAGTCCGGTTGTCCTCCTATTTCCAGCAGATCCAGGAAAAAGGCGCAAGACTTGTGCAGAGAATCCAGAACATGTAAAATAATGTGGGTGAAATAAATCCGTGCAGGAGTAGAGCTGCCTCCTGCTGAGCTGTGGAGAAGTGTGTGTTGCACAACGCCAAGCAGCTTGATTTGCTGGCTGGGTGAGGGGGCTGGACAGTTCTGTACATAGGACACCAAACACAAGTAAGCCTCAACAGCTGGGAGACCAAACAAAGCACCATACCATGCTGGAATAGCACAGATCCTGCAAACATTCACCACTGCTGCTTGCTTGAAGAAGCTGGCTAAGTGTACAAAAATACAGAATAACACAGATGAAAAATAAGCCACAGCCAAATATACCTCCTCTAAAGACAGCTTCTGAACACAGACATAACAGGCATTACAGGTTATCTTCTCTCTATATACCAACACAGGACAGCGGCGAATGCATGTTTGCAGCTGCAACACTACATGATGTGCAATAACACAGAGACACAAGGCAGAATGGGTACTGCAAGGAGTCAATACAGAGCAGATGTGAGTATGTCCAGAAAGCCTTCCTCATAGCAGCCTGTAGTGCTGAAGATTAACAGCTGCTAGCTGCATTTCCCTCCAATTGAACAGCAGCTGCTCTTCTGACAGCCCCATTTTTAGAAATGAGGAGGTGGATGCTGGTAACAACTGCTATCTAATCCTGCTTTGCACAGATCAATTACCTGAAAAACAGTCCCTTCATTGTCTACAACACCCGCCTATAAATATCACAAAACACAAACAAGCTGAAATAAAAGCCTTCAGGTATTCTATATACCTTTTCCAGTAGTATAACAAATTCAATGGCATCTAATCCCTAGAAGGCCTCTATTTTAGAAGGCTCGGTGTGTAAATAACACACAAAGCTGCTTATAGGTGAACCAGATCCTGTAATGCTTTGTTAGTCCGCACGGGACAAACTACTTAATAGTAACCACACCCATATGAAAGTAATCAATATGATACAACATGAACAATCTCCAGCTTTTAACACAATGAGGGCCCACTCCTGTAATCCATGCTTTATCCTGTAATAACCAATATACTTCTAAACACAGCAATCAATGTGTGAGAGGTGCAGGTCACACCACCTTGCATATTGAAAAGCTTCCTGAAATCATTGATCTTTATGGCTAATTACTATAAAGATAACAAAGGGTGACATTTAAATCAGCATGAAATAACCATCAATCTAAACAAGTCCAAAAAATGGACATTTTATTGTCTTTATCCCACATACCAGATAAAACCATCCATACATTGACATGTGCTGTCCAAAACACAGAATGCTATAGTTCATATAACTTGGCAAAAATGTGGATTTAAAAGGTTTTCAAATCAATAACTAGTTGTAAAAGTCATTTATGTTTATTATTATTAAGAAAGGGTGCAAGAAATAAGACTGGAGCTTTATACATATTTAGATCATTTATCGGCACTCACTGTCTAACATTACCCTAAAACATGAAAAGTAAAATCAGATTAGCTACTTTTACAAATTCAGCTCAATCATACCTGTAAAGACCAAAACCATTTTTAATAATTTCAATAATTATTTATTATTTGTTTATTTGAAGATTTGTCATAGCAATATATCATTTTTGAGGGACAAATATATTTTGCAAATACTGTGAATGTAATGTGGGATGTAATAAGACCTAGTTATACTCACCTGTCCCCAATTCCATGTCAGACACTGCCATTCTCTTCCTTTTTTTTCATTTTGATCTTTAGCCATCTTGATTAGCCAGGCCGGGATGACGTAACTCCTGTGCAGGTACATGGGAGTACATTCAGTACTGGTAACCGCAGGGGATGCCAGGATGTTTGGGGAATCCTAGCAACCCAAGCACATCTTGGTTATTTTTACATCGATCAGCCAGGTAAAGATAACTTATTGAAAAACAGACGTCGTCTGTCCCTTTACCTAAAAAAATACTTTGCCAATTTGCAAATTTTTTAAAGAGGAACTTTACTGTTTGTAGCAACCCTCCCAATGAATGAGAGCGTAAAGCCTCCTGGGATATCTACGTCAGGCAACCCAGGAGGCTCTTGGGCGTTCCTTCTGCACATGCCCGAGCATCACAGGCATGCGCAGAAGGAGCCTTTCTGCGCAAAGAGAAACATTTGCCGATCTCACGCATGAGCAGTTCACCCGATCTTGCGCCTGGGTCAGGTGACGTAGGATGAAGTACAGGAAGAAGAAGAGCAGATGACAGTGCCCAAAGCGTCGGCTTCAGGACGACGCGGGACCAGATGCAGTACACCCCCGGAGGAATCAGACTACCCTGCGGAACTGGTGTTTTTTTTTTTTTTTGCTGGTTTGAGTTTAGTTCCTCTTTAAAGCAAAACTATGTCCCACTTCATAACATTTTGGATCAAATGAAAGAGACGATGTTCTTTTTTTGCAATAAGTATTCTTCGCTGCTTGATCACTCACTGTGGAAATGGTGCCTTTTTTTTTTTTACATACCTATACAGTAAGAATACATTATAATAGTTAGTTGTTTGCTAAACCCAAAGCATAGGGGACAGTGCGTAAATATATTTCATTCTTTATGTGTTAAATGTTTTTTTTGAAAATTAAGTTATATTTGCCTTGCTTTATGGTACATATTACTTTTTAATGTGGTTTGTATAAAAGCTGCTGTGTTTTGCATTCATTCAGCTTTTTATTCCCTTTCATTTTTGACCTATTAATGATTTTATGGCAGCGTAAAACACTGAACAATGATAGTCCATAAATTATTAATGATACTACTAACATCTGCAAGCATATGTAAGCAGAGTTTATAGCGATGGTCTATGAGGAACCTCCAATCCTCACTTGGTTGATGTCTGTTGCAGCTGTTTGCCAGCTGTTAACTAGCAAAGAAAAGCTCACCAGCAGGAGGTCAATTTGTTTCTCTCTACAAGGACCAAGAATTATTCTAACCACATCTTGAAACACATTGATTAACTATTTCTAGATTGGTTCGAGCTAAAAGGAAACACTTTGTAATATTTGCTTAAAACTGGAAAGCTTTAAAACAATATTAACACAGATGTCTAATGTGGTTATGACATGGATTTAGGAACAGAGTATAAATTCATTTTATGTGTCCCTACACAAGAAAGGCTTTCATTTCCAATCAGATTAAACAATCGGATCTTAACTGAACCCGAAAGAAACGTTAGGAGCAAACCAACTGTATAAAGATTTCTTTGTGGTTTGAAAGTACAGATTTTGTATTATATTTTGCAATGGGGGGTAGAATCCGGTGCAGGTATTTAGAACTTCCACCCAATTTATTACCAAATGGTCGGTCAAGTGCAAAGTTGACAACAGATCAACATGTGTACTAGGCGTTAGAGCAGTATATTTCAAGTAGGGTTCCTCTACAGTTTGCTAGGGGTATCCTGAGCAGTTTTGTACCTCTTAGGTCAGTTTAACTGACACCAATTAACTTTTTGGCAATCTGTAACAATGACATTCTTCCCAGGGGCCAGCAATGTAAGATTCATTTTTCCTATTGACCACCTAGCCCAGGGGTCTGCAACCTGTGGCTCCGGAGCCGCATGCGGCTCTTCAGCCTCCTTGTTGTGGCTCCCTTCGGCTGCC
>NC_092864.1:53442191-53466237 GCF_032062135.1 Pyxicephalus adspersus | reverse complement strand
TGTTATGTTTTGCGGCTCCAGACTATTTTTCTTTAGTGGAAGAGGAGGCAAAATGGCTCTTTTGATAGTAAAGGTTGCTGACCCCTGACCTAGCCTATGGACTTTGGATATAATCATTATAGACAGGGTTCCCTAAATACATGAAATTTATTTTTCAGGATTCCTCCATGTTAAAATGGTTAAGAAAAGTGTGTGTGTGCACACCTATTAATACACCTACAGTACGTAAATATGCTTATCCATTAAATATTTTTCCACATTTCTCAATCTCAGAAAAATGTATTATATTTTGGTTTACTGTTAGATATAATAGCTTTTATATCTAATTTTGACTTTGTGTTCCTGTTGTAACATGACAACACTCACTGTACTATATTTAGACACAGTGTTGTCATGTACAGTAAGTGTGAAAAACTACATAATCCCTTCCCTTCAACCCAGCTTCATAACATAATAAGGAAGTGTTCTGTAGTTTACAGAGCTAAACTAAGCATAGCTAATACACAGAAGTTTGGTGAGCTTCCAAATTCTTAACTGGATCAACAGGTATTTTTTGGAATTCTCTAACCTCCCCAGCGGTAACCCCGAGTGTAACTCGGGGTAGAAAAAAGATGCTGGAAGCGGTAACCCCGAGTCACTCGGGGTAGGTAAACCAATGGGAAAAAGATAGTAAATACAGTTTTACCTGATCCACCGGCGCCCTTCTCCGCGATTCCCATCTTCTTTCTTTATCTGGCCGGCTTCCTCTGCACTCGATGAGTCACCAGGGAGTTCCTGGTGACGTCGGTACGTGCGGACGTTCCATTTGGGCGGGAAATTCAAATTTATTTGTATTGCATTCAATACAAAATACCTGTATTGAATGCAATACAATGGATTGATATGTGTAAAAGCAGTACATTGGCTTTCATGAACATTTATTATAATTTTTTTTTATTTATTTAATTTATTATTTTGTCATGATTTTGTATTTCAAACTTTAATATACTCATACTATTATACTGCAAAATAAATTTTGAAATACAATGTACTGCTTTTAAACATATAAAACCAGACAGAAATGAACCACCCACAAGCTTAACAGATAAAACACAACTCCTCAATTGCTATAATTATTGGGCTAGATCATAAAATGAGCATTGTTGATATTTACACAAACTAAACTAATCTTTAAAAATGTGTTATGAGGTTTTCACATTTTTAAGACCGTAAAATACCGTACCTGAAATTGTCTTGGAATCAGGGAAAAGAGAGAAGCAGCACAAGAAGACAATCAGCTATGTAAGCAGCTTCCTTGTATATATTCTGTGTGTTTGCCTGAAGTTCAGCTTTAATGTTATCTTTAATGGATACTGTATTAACAGCTTAATAACTTCCCAAAGCTAAACACTTGATATGGTAACTCACACAAGGAAGATATTGGTAAATAATGGCTTCCACAAAAAGGTGTATGATGGAAACATTATTATACATTCTTTCACATTGATACATTGGCATTCGAAGTCTAGAAATGCCAAAACGTCTTCATTTTTGATTTATGCATTCATATTTTGCCACGTTTTTAAAGGCACCCTAGCAGGGGGTCTTGCTAAAATGGGATGGCCAGGACAGCACAGATGAGGAGATGGCCTGGGCTATATGTTCCTTGTAAGCAATTAGACAGGAAATGTGGTAGGCCAATTCTAATATCTATTGCATGGAAGTCCGAGTGTTCAGGGAACTGGGACTTATCACTTCCAGCACAGGAGAGAACTATTTACAAGGGTAAAAATAGAAAGGTAAAGCTGGATTTCAGGTTTAAACAATGGGTTGATCTATTTCCATTAAGTGACTAGCCTTATGCATCATGTACATAAGTACTGTACAGTAGTCAAACAAGTATATTGCTTATACCACCTGTATGCATGGTGCTAGCATTCCAACAGTTGGATACAAAATGACCAGAAGGAAATAGCTTGCGCAAGAAACACTCTAGTGCACCGTTTCTCAACTAGGGTTCCTCCAGGAGGTTGCTAGGGGTTCCTTTAGCAATATATGCCTCTCTGGTCAGTTACCACTGACACCAATGATTTTTTTGTAAGGGTGACATTCCTCCTATTGGCCAGTAATATACTGTGGGGTGTGGATATAGTCATTCTAGAAGGGGTTCCCTGAAGACCTTCATGTCATTTCTAGGGGTTCCTGCATGTTAAAAAGGTTGAGAAACATTGCTCTAATCTTGCTGCTTGGTGACAATGTTTTTTGAACAGACGAGTATGTTTTAGGCATTGAAATCAAGATCAAATACAATTTAAACATATAGTAAATGTAAGGAGTATTAAATGTAATTGTTATTAGAAAGCAGTGGTGCTTGTAAGTTAGAAGATTCAGAGTGCAAGAAATGAATAAAGGTGACCATTTTTCTTTCCTGACATCATGCCTTCTCTGTAGTCAGAATTACAGACGACATTCAGCTTCTCTGTTACCACAATCTTTGTGAATCCTAAGTGTTTGGCCAAAAAATGTATTGCCAGAAATGAGGACCATGTCATATAACAGTGCCTTTGTGCTCATTCAGCTCAGCCACAAGAGGCATTAATCAGAATGAAATGATAACCCAACTCCCTAAAAACAGGTGGCTTTACAGCAGCCATAGTGCAAGTTTGTGGTGGTGTTAGAGAGAATAGGGAGTGGTATAATGCTACACCATGCCTATTTTTATGTTACATGATTAACTTTAGCCCTGAAAATGACCAAAAATGAACATAATTTACACCAACAGTCCTGAACCCCTGTCCCCCAACTTTAACAGGATTGGGGCAAAAAAATCTGCAAAATTTAAGCAAGATTGACTAACTGCTGGTGAAGCAAAAGCACAGACTTGTTAATCCCTGATCAGCACATGACTGACTGGACGTCAGTCAGGATCAAAACTCAGTCATCAGTAAAAGAAATGGAAACATACTACTTTGCCATGCAAAATCAATTGGGTGAAAAAATGTGAAGTTAAGAATATTGTATTTGCTGACCAACATAAAACATAAATGCCCTACAGAATAGTCACACTCTAAATATCTTCAAAAGCAGGGCTAGAATGCCAAAAGGATTGCAAAGCTATTACTGTTGTAAATGGATCTGATCAATGTAAAGTTGAAATAACAGCAATTATTTGTTTGAATATTAAAAATAAAAATGTTGTTGTGATGCTGGACCCATGAAAGTTTTTCTATTAAAGGTGCTCTGTGGTCTTTAGGCCCAGATACCCATCGATCCCTACCTACTCCTGCTCTTCTCTTCCCTGTCATACCGCCACCGCCCCCCCAATTATGATACACTTGTTAACCTGCAAATCTGTTTTGCCTCCTCCCTGCTTCCCCTCCTAACTGCTTAGGTTGACAATATGCCACTCCAGAAATCAATTTTATCCCCGTCCTAAGCGGTCTCTTACCCCTGTTATTGCCACAATAAGTGGAGTCTTACACAGTTGTTGCATCTTCTTTGCTGCTGGTTATTGCAGATTTATGTCATTGTAACCTCCACTTCTTGCTAAACTGTGATGTGTATGTTCATTTCTCCTCAACTAAGTTTTTCTTTACTGTTCTCCAATTTTGATTTCTGTAACCCAAATATCTGTTTTGTTTTTTCTTATTTTTCTTTAAACAAAAAAAAATGTCTATACATGTCAAAAGTAGTCACTATGTCTTTTAAGTGTATCAATTGCTATCAAAACATTTGTAGGAAACTTCAAAACTTAAATGTTAATTCAATAAATTATGTCACAACTGTCATTTAAGATATTTATTGCATCTGTTACCATACAAATAAACTAAAGCTATACAATGGTAAACCCCGAGGGTGGGGCAGAAATATGACAAAGAACAGCTTCCTGCCTTTACATAATTTTAAATAATCTTGCATCACTTTAAACCACTTGGCATAAAACAGATTTTTTCCGGTAGTATGACTCAGCAGGTACAAAATAAATATTTTATAAGTGGTATGAACATGTTATTGGTATTACTACTAGTACTATTGGTATTTTTTATAGCATGATAGCTGGCTAGATTTCCAGATAAAAATCGCTCAGAGATAAAAGTTTGCGGTCTGTTTAAAGTCCGCGAAAAGCTTGCTAGACAAATCCCTATAGAACAGACTTTCTGTACTTTTGCAACATCAGGGAACCCTTGAAATAACTTTCAGGTCTTTAGGCAACCCTGCTATAATTACTACGTCACAACTCATAGTACATTAGTATGGTGGCCACTGGGAAGGCTGTCACACTTATTGATGGCCAAAATGATCATTTGTATCAGGTAAACTGACCTGAGAGTCACAAATTGCTCATTGCTTAAGGATCCCCCCTGGAGGAATCCTGGTTGAGAAAATACTGCTATAGCAAATTGATTTGTAACAGCCATCGCAAATGAATATATATTTAATCATCAGTGCTAATTCCGATTATACTGCAACATCTGTATGACATGGACAAAAAAAAAAAAAGAAAAAATCTTTTCTGCATATTGTGGATTTTGAGCTTTTTACATCCCAAAATAAATACTCCATTATGAAAAGTATTTTACTATAAGTCAGTTCGTAATTCCAGGAGTATTAGTCAACCTACACTGAATTGTGTAGTTCTGGAGCATAGAAGCAAAATAAATTACTTCAACAAAGGGTATTATATTAAATTGGATAGTAAATTCTTTACCCAATGACAAATTTCAGATGAGCCAATAATACAGTCTAAACTTGCATATTTTATGATAAAAAAAATATCAGCTTAACCTAATATTAGCTTACTGTTAATTGGAAATTTTTCAGGTTGGCTTACAACAAAAACACAATTTTATGGGGGTGGGACTCATAAGTTATGACAAATGTAATTTGCATGTGCTAAAAATTCCTAGCACCCTAGACATGTAAGTTTTGTACGTGCAAACAACCAGCTTTTTAAGGTGTAAATGTATCAAACTATGCTGTTATACAATTTGTATTTCCATCTAGGCTCATAAAAAATGAATAATGGAATGCATTTTAATTTTTAGTTCTACACTTTCTGAAACCAGCTCCCTACAGAATTTGTATTTATATGCAGAACTATTGCAATGGCATTAAATAAATGTTTAAATAAACTTCAAGCAACTTGCACCACAAGGCAACCAAAGTGCAACACAGTTGTGTAGGATCTATGTACAGTGCAACAATTTTAACAAACTTACTAGTGCAGGGAAAGCCTAACATTTAAATTTCGTTTATGGTGCTTGATATATTGCATTGAATTTTTGACAGGTGTTAGTCAAAATTACCTTTTATTTCAATATGAAGCCACTAAATAAAAAAACAGCTTGTGTAGCAATGTATGTGCTATATTTTTCCTAAAGAAAATAGAGTTCCCATCAACAAACTGGCAATGGCCTTTCCAGTTAGGAAAACAGTTTCTTGTGTTCCTTACTGACTGGAAAATCTCTGCAAAGTAAGAAGAAGTGGGGGGATGAAAGTAGCACAAGTTCACTTCAGTGTTAGGTGTACCCTGTCATTGTAGGGGCTCTAATGCTCAGACCGATTTCTTTATGCGTGTCTTTCTCCTTGCGGAAAGTCTTAGAATATTTAAAAACTGATAGCTGGGATAAGTGCAAACTAATGAAAACACTCAGACCAGGTGAAGGACCACTCTGTAATTTAGGTACAAACATTATATGCAAGAAAAATACATTTATCCAATATAAAAAGTAATAAAAGCTGAAAAAAAAATTTCAGCTAGTCTAACCCAATAAAAACTTGTAAAGTTTAAGCACCAGGAAAAGAGGCAACACCATGTGGTCTCTTCCTGCTCCTGGAATGTATTCCCTGTTTTGTGAAACAGAAATAGTAGAACCATAATGCTTAACAATGCTAAAGCCACCTATCAAAATTGGTGTAATAATGAACCCTTTAAACTTTTACGAGAGGCCATATCAATACATATACAAAATCTGTATTAGTTGTGTATGTTTTGTTTAATACATAAAGTAACTCTTCAAGAGCAAAGAAAATTGGCTGCTAGAACATAAAGCTAAAGGGGTATATGGCAACATACTCAAACCTCAGGAGTACAGAATTGGCTCCAGAAAAGGCCAGAGAATACATCTTTGTGGACACACATCTTGCTCTGTTGTGTAAACAAGAGTCTGTCAACATTTACACGGCCTCTACCACAATCTGACGTCAATGACTCAGCTACACACACTGCTCAGCGTTTCCTGGCTTATTTTTAAACGAGTACATTTGAGAGGGTTTTTTTTTTTTCTCGCAAAAGGCTTGTACTGGAGCCTGACATTCCAAACGCTTAGATGAAAAGACACAAAGTAAGAAAGCTGCAAAATCTCTCCCTTCTACTTCCAGACATGAACAAGACTCCATTATTAACACGCTCTGGTAGGTTTCTATTGGAGAGAATACTGTTGTAAAAATCTTTTTGTCAGGGAAATAGCTTTATCAGTGAACCTTGTTTTAAAATAACCACAGCATTCTATTCTCAGTAAGCTAAAGCCCCCTTAACAAAAGCATAGAATGTACCTCCTGCTATAATCTATAACTCCAAAGTACTAACACCATTTTGGATATAGCCTGAAAATACTCACGAAAGTACAAAGATTTGCAAGCTATCACCAGCACACAGTTTTAATTACCAGCTGGGCAATTTATTAAATAAGTGCAATGTTTCAGGTCAAAACACAACCTCTTCCTCAGCAACAGTCCCTGTATGTGGTACTGTTTGTATTTTTTTATTATTTCAAATACAGATCATACAGAATAGCTTATCAACCCTAATTGACCAGTACACATGGTAGTTTAGATGCTGCTTTTGACTGACTTTTGTTGTGCCTCTTTAAATTTAGCATACCCTACTGGGGTGCAAAATTATTAAAAGCCCTCAACCTCATATTACATCACCAAGTATTTTCCTACTGAACTGAAGAAAAATCTGGCACTTCCAATCATGACAGTCAGTGCTGTCAATGCTTAGGTCTACAATGTTTTAATTTGATTTTTTTTTTTTTGTTTTCTGTTTTTAAGCCAAATAAAGTTTTATGATTACTGGCCATTTATTATGTCCTCCGCCTAGTCTGGAAATATTAAAAGGAGATCTTGGAATATTACCAAGCAGAAATTGCTTGGAGAAGACAATATCCAGGAACTAATAATTCAAGAAAACAAACAGCAAGTATATGCAGGTGGCAGAGGCCATGTTTTGTACAGTGGGGAAACAATAAGGAAGAGAATTATTATTTCCCGTTTAGACATTACAGCTCTCAGTTTATCCATTTTGTATATTATTATTTCTACTATTTTGCTATAAAACTTTGCCTTTACAACCATTTAACCCAAGCATACAACATTCTCAGATTAAATAATGAATGCGCTTTACATGGCTTTACATTGATAATGGATGCCAAAAAAAAAATTGCAAACAGAGCAAAACCATAGCAATTCTTCCTTTCACAACCATTGCTTGTTTTCTGTTCTTCCATCTTGCATTGATTTACTATTGGTGACTATTATTATTATTGCATTTATATAGCACCGACATGATCTCCAGAACTTTGCAGAACCCATAGTCATGCCAATGTATGTAAGTCAATACATAACACGTGTTTTCTGGCTACTGTTTTATACTAACACACATTGAATGATCACTTCAAATAAATTTTAGCAATTGCATTAAGGCTTTAAGTGATGCTTCAGATCAGTAAATATACTAAAGTAAAAAAACCAGGTGGTTATAACAATGGCTTTCAAACAAAATGTTATGGCCATCACTAGGGAAATGACAAGCACCGCTCTCCCATTTGATAGCATGGGAATGGTGGCAGGTTCTCTTTATTAGGACATCTTCCTTGCCCTCCAGCCTAGCAGATTAAACAAAAAATGTGAATCCAGCAAGTTCCACCGGGGTTTGACAAGTCATAACTTGGAAGTGCATAGAGAATATCGCTTCTGGGTTCACTACACAAAGGAATTGTTTTAATGATAACTGTAGTAAAAGTACAGGTATTCTTTAAACATTTTCTCTAGGCACATTATAATAAACAACAAATTAAATTTATGACTACTTTCAAGCATTTAAACTGACCATAGATCTTACATGATATATACAGCTATGTTAAAGAAAACCCCAGAGAGTTTCATTACCATTATACAGAGATGCTTGTTTTTTTGCCTTGGCCTTCATGGTGTCAAGCAACATTTATATCCACCTAGCACCCATTGGTGTTTTAGTTTGCAGAATTTCAGCTATTTCTTAGATGTAGACTGACCATTTTAAAACTATTTCAACTCCTGGTAACCTATAATGGATTGGAAAGGGCTTAACACAATATACAGTGCAGGAGGCAAGCCATAGCTCTGATAATGGATAGGTATAGGCACATGTAGGAAACTGCCATTGGGATCTGCAACCACCATAAGCACATAGAAACATATACGGGGTTGTTTTAAAGCAAAACATAAAATTTACATTTCAAACACATTTAAGGAGCATTCGTGAAAGGAAAAACGTTTTCCTTTCACATTCTTTTCTAGTTACCTGGCCACTTCCTGCTCTGTGGAAGTCAATGGGACATTAAGGCTAGGCACCGTTCGATGTAAAGAGTGAGGAGAAGCTACAGCTGCATGAACATACAGAATTCCAGCATGTATAAATGAGTTAAGGAAGAAGGTTGGTTACTACAGGTACAGGTCAGGGGATATATATATATCCTTATGCTATATATATATATATATATTATGCATTGGTTTGAATTTCCTTCAGCAAATGAGAAAAACATTGTGGGTATGTTACATCTCCAACACACTCACTTATCACATGAACTCAGTGAACTGGCCTAACATCTGCCATGTATTAAAACCAAACTACTATCTTGGATGAGAGCAAGGAACCTGGAGACAGCCATCACTGAAATGGTCAAAAAAGAAAAAAAAAAAAAAAAACTTAAAGCAGTCCATACAAAGAAAAAATTACCAAACGAGAAAATTGTATGCTGATTATTAAAAACTAAGCAGAAAAATAAACATTTAAAATGTCATGTAGACAAACCTGTTGTAAAAACTACACTCAAAATACAACTGATAGAAGATGGAATGTCAAAAAAGAAGTAAGCCTCCCACTCCTCCCCTGTGTAGAGCGTCCCTTAGTACTGTGTTTTGATTACCTTGACCCTGTACTATGCAATGCCTCTTCTTAGACCCTATGATGTCATTACAGGGGCTGCAAAAAAAGAAAAGCCAGGAAGAATCCACAGTATCTGCCAGTCTCTGTGACCATTCAGAGACGGGTTTGTCAGTGCAAGAAAGACAGGAATGATCTCTTCACTGCTTTGTGTAACAGCTCAGCACAGTCACCCTGCTTATCACTGCCCTGCAGGCATACTTGCTGTACATAGTGTGCAGGCATCCCTTTATCACTCAAATCAGAACAACTTTCTCTCTGTTAACACTTAACTTAAGGCAAAACTACAACTTGCTTCATACCTCCCTCTTCCTATGTTGAGTTCTCTCTCTGTTTATCACTAATTCTTGTTATCAGTTCCCCTTTGCCACTGCTGACAACACAATAAATCACAAATTTCAGCTCCTATTGTGTCTGTGCTCATGTAGTCATTGCTTTGAGTTCCCACTGAGTGCAAGTTTAGAAGAAACTGTGTGAAATAAAGAACTGTATATCTCCAGAAACGACAAGGATTTCTCAGTACTGCCTCTCACACTGTATCAGTGCATAGCCTATTCCTGGACAAGCTACATCTTGATTACAGATCATCCTAGGAAATGCCAACACATGGAGACGAAACTAAATAATTGTCAAGGTAGGTGACAAGGGGAGGTTTGGACAAACCATATAGGGAAGTGGGCTGGATGATCCTTGAATTGCAACATATGGAAACTGGGGCAGGCTCAGGTTACCTGTGGCAGCAAGTCAGACCATGTCTGTTTAATTTATTGGTAGACGATGATTCATTAGCCAATATTAGATTAGACTTTTCCTCACCGGTGTGACTCTACTTGGCCTACCCCTTTTATCTATGGATTTCAGTACTTTGGAACATGGAGGATCAGCATCTTGTGTTAGCCTTAAGAATGGACACCATGGGGCAAAATGATGTTTTCAATAAGCTATGGATAGCTTCTTACCAGTCATGCCTACATTGCACAGAAATACATAGACACAAAGTGATGTCACAGAGTCTAAAAAAAGGTAGGTAGAGAAAAAAGAAAGGTTTCATTTAAAATTTAATATTTTGCAATAACTTATGAAAAAGATTAGATTTTAGTTTTAGGGTCAAAGATTTCTAAATTCATGCAAAGAATTCAGACACCATAAATGGGGCCCAACATTTTCATTTCAGAGAGAATTCTCTTAAAAATGACTCAGTTTCAGGGAATCCCAGTCAGAAAAATACCCTTGCAATAATGTATTTCCTTTGTGTGAGAGATATCCCCAAGACCTGGCCTACAGTGCTCACAAACACATGTTAAAACTCTGCAATGACCAAAACATTGAAGTTCAGATGCAGCTCTTTTAAACAAATACCATCTGTTGTTCTTATTTCTAAATGGGATGAGCTGCAAAGGAACAAAACATGTTGAAAGTTTTCAAAACAATGCATAAATGTATAGTGCTGTTCAACCTTATCTACATTCACAACTTTTTATGGTTAGAGTTGGGTAGGATTATAATCTATGTCAGGTATTATTCCAGGCAGAGGATGAACAGAAAACGAAGTGGAAAAAAACTATTCAAAAGCAACAAAGACAGAAGTAAAAATGCTTTAGGTGAATGCTAGAACATCTGTCGGCTCTTGCAGTCTCTTTTGGCGACTTTCCCCCTTTCTGTTGAAGTGTCCCAAGAAATGGAAGTAAGGGGAAATCTCCAACTGAGCCCCAAGGGTTAAAACCATAAATACATATAGGTTTGGGGTATCAATACCTTTTAATAACTTAACAAAATCAGTAATGAGAGCAGTAAGCTTTTTTAACCTCCTCAGAATTAATTTGCTACACCATTGAAAAGCCATTTGGCCCTACAACCAAATTATGTTTTTATAATGTTGTCTTACAAGCCAGGCTATAGGGTCACATGAGAAAGTCGAAATGGGATGTAGATTTCCTTGCCCCATCTGGTACTGGCTATTCTGTACTAGAATGGCATGACAGAGGAGCTGGAATGTGAATACTTAGAATAAGAAGAACTTTTTAGAAGTAGGTACTTCTTCAATGAAATGGCTGCCATCTACTAATATACTGTGGATACTATGTGATCAGGTTAGATGCAAAATCGCAACTAACCTGTAGTAAGTGATACGGCTTGATTTCTAAATCTTCTGCTGAACTAGTGATTGGATTGGGAGCTAATTACATTCTAAATTTCACTGCTTGTGATGTAGTAAGTGTCAGACACCATGATGCCCATGTAAATTAATTGTCAGACACCATGATGCCCATGTCAATTTTAAAACGGGAGGTTCTGCAGCCTAACAAGACCCAGATGTTACCCAGAAACATCTAGAACCACAACAATAATAATTTTTTATATAGCATACATAAGATTTGAGAAAACCTATAATAAAATATATGAATGTGATTGCTAATTATCTCCTGCAGTTGCAAATAAAACATTAAGCAAGTGATGCCAGAACTGATATGAATGCTTGTTCTTTATCAAATATTAGTGAATCCATTGGCTTAAAATACCCATTTCACTCTACATACTAATTTACATTTTTATGGAACTATGGAAATCTCCCATTGATAACAGAAAGTTTGTATTTTGATGCAAGATCATTTCTTAGATCCAGTGGCTGAAAAACACCATCAAACTATCCAGCTCTACATCTGAATTATGTGCCGCTTCATGAATCAATTACTTAATAGAAAACCATAAACAATACTGCTGGATATAGATTAAAGACAGGGTAACGAAGGACAGCGTATAATATTGCCATCTTTAGCATCAATGATGGGATGCAGTCTTGTTATTGTTGTGGATGAGGTCCTGGATTTTCTCTCATGGTAAATCTGCCAATTCTTCCGGGCAAAACACCTACAGGTCCCATAAATTCTCGGGTTGTCTTGCACGAACTGCATGTCTGACATCTTCCCAAAGAGTGCAATGATATAAGGTCATGAGACAGGTCTGGACATTCTCCTTTAATTGTAACTCAAGTGTGACAACGTGTGTCTATATTACCAGCCCTTCAAGAGTATGTAAACTTTTGATCAGTATAACTGAACCATTTGCGCACACTACCTGAATTAAAGCAAAGGTTTCTGAATAAACAGTCAAATTTTCCAACAATAGTCAGTATTTCACACATTCTGGTAGTGTATGTATATTTATAAGTACAGCTGTATCTATTGAATCACATTACATCTACACTACAAGAGGTACAAAGTTGCAGACAGGCTGTAATCCTTGCTGTATCACCCTGTTGTCTTCCCTCCTAAAAATGTTTTTGTAAAGCAAAAAAGACCTAATTGGTTCAAAGTATTGGCCCTCATATGCTCAAATAAAGTACTGCTGTGCATGACATGCAGGAGAATGACATTTTTTGCTAGTTCATGTAAAATAATTATTAATTTTTTTAAAACCAGTAACATGCTAAAAAAATGTTTAATATATGCCTACCTTAGCTTGGTGTAGTTATTACTTTAAAAAGAATGTGGCTGCTGGAGGGTCACATGGCTGCTATCAGACATAGTATGGGATATGGTAGAGTTGGTAATTGGTTGCCACATAGCTAGCCATGGTGGAGTCCTTGTAACCAAAAGTCAGACCAACCTAGGATCTCTGGTAGCTGAAAATATATACATTTTACCAGCTGTATGTTAAATTAGCAAAAAATGTGCATTTCAAAAATACTTAATGCATTCATGACTACATACCAGGTAAAAATGAGATTTTTCTTTTTTTTTATATAATCTGCCATTCTGCTTTAATTGCCAAAAGCAAAGCAGTGAAAGAAGACTACGTCCTAATAATTTGCATTGCGCTGCGTTCAGCAGTTAGCTTAACAACACCCACACACATTTACAGAAGTTCTGCCTGCTGATTGATCTTCGTATTTTTCCATGAAGTTGATGGCCCCTACACCGAAATGCCAAAGCCATTTCAAATTTTAGGTACATACACATACTTTGCATACACACACTGCTGGAAATCTTTGATATACATTGTATAATTAATTAAGAAAAAAGCTGGATTTTAAATTACACATTACATCAGGGGTGAGCCAGATACGGTCTAGCCAGTAGTCTGTTCCGGCCTAACGCCCCCTGGTCGATCCGGCCTAATCCCGGCCGGCATGGGTCGGCAACCCGCATCTCTGCAGCCGTATGCAGGGGTAAGGGGACATTCCCTCTTCTCCATATGCATTGCAGAGGAGAGGGATTTCCTTTCAGGGGCCTTCGCTCTTCTCCGTATGAACTGGGGAGAGGAGGGATTTCCCTTTAGGGGCGCAGCCAGCAGCGCAGGACTCAAGAGAGGGAGCCTGGCCTAGTGTGCCTTCTTGCCCTCCTAAAATGGCCTAGTAGCCAAAAAAGTTTGCCAACCCCTGCATTACATTAAAAAAATATTGTTAAAAACTAAATTAGGTGCAAGTATGCGTATGCACTTTTCCAATGGTATTTATAGAAGTTTTTGCTGTTCAAAAGCTGAACCGACTACTATTTTTCTCTATTCTGTATTTGTTTAGCTCTGCTTTGTAACGTTTTATATTTAAAAATGGAAGATTTAATAAAGTTATTGAAAATAAAAACTAAATTAATGGACTGATCAAACTTTGTGATATTACTAAAAAACTTATGATGTGTCTCAGTAGTGTATAGGACCCCGCATCCCTTTATGCACTCCTAACAACGTCTGCACACGTTTTTGATGAGACAGCAGATGGTGCTCTGGGGGGGGTGATCATCTACCAGGCTGGTTTAGGGCATCAGTGAGCTCCTGTGCCAGAGTCAAATGCATCAACACATAACGCCCAAGAAGCTGTCAATTAGATTCCGGTCTGAGGAACATAGGGACCAGTCATTGATATCTATATGCTTTCATCACCCAGGAACTGCTTACACACTCTGGCCACATGAGGGCAGCCATTATACTGTAGGTGGATCTTTGCCCCAGCGTAATTTCTGACAGTGGGCCTAAGGATTGCATTCTGGTACCTTACAGCATTAGGGTACCATAAGCAAGCATGTGCAGGTTTGTGTGGCCCTCCAATAAAATGGCCTCCAGACCACCACGGACTCACAGCCGACTTGGTAATGATGGATTGTTGTATGCAGCATAACATTTACTGCAGTGTCGTCTGGCTCTTTAAGATCAAACACAAATGCCAATTTTTAACATTTAATGCAAATGCCAATCAAGCTATATGGTACCGGGGTGTGAGCATATATCCCAATACAGGACATTGGGTCCACATCCTTCCTTAGGGTCTGTCACACTTTGGTCAGAAACATGCAACCTCCAGGAGGTTTTGGACTACATGTACAAACTAACAGAGACTATAAAAAAATATTTATGACCCATTCACACTAATCTGATATATTACACCAAACAGATACAAGATACAATATCTGAAATATTCCTAAAGTGCAAGCATGTTGCCATTTGGGGTGCAATATTCAAAAGCAGCATTGCTTCAACACATATAAATATACTTTGACATGCATTACTGCAAACCAACATTTTTTTTTGTCTCTGGCAGTTGGAAAAAATACTACTGGCAGGTGGAAAAAATAACACTGATTATTTGGTTACAAAATTACCTCTAAAGCAGTTAAAAATATTAGGCAGCGCAGGAACAGTCAGCTCTTGAAGGTAAATGTGAAAGCAGTGATAGATAATAACCAAAATTTTCAAAACCTTCAAAAATTTCAAACTTGACAAGGACCAAATTGTGATGGCTAGAAGACTGGGCCAAAACAATCTCCAAAAACCGCTGGTCTTGTGAGGTCTTTTTAATAACTAACAAAATTGAAAAACCAGTAAAAAGGTCACAAAAACTCAAGGCTTACTGATGCACATAGGAGTGTTTGCTCTCAAGTAGCCCTTATGTAATTGACCGGTCAAGCTAGACCTAAATTGCTGAAAACTTGATCCATTAAAGAAAGTGTCAGTATGCCGCAAACTAGGCTGTGCAGCCCAGTAGAACAGTGTCCAATCTGACACAGTGTCCGTTCTATTTTTAAAAACATCTACAAAAATATTGCACATGTTAGAAGTGGACCATTGGTAAAAAGTAGTCTGCTCAGAGAACCATATTTTTATTTTTATTTTTTTTAGATAATATGGATGGCTGGGTGGTGCAAAGGTTAAAGCATTTTAAAACTTCCCACACTCCAAGGGTTAAATGTTTTACTTATTTTTTTGCTAGGCAAAAGAAAGCATTTATCTACTGTAGTGGTAGTTTAAAAAGGTCCTGGAATTCAAGATCAACTTTAAATAGAGATAAGAGATTCCAAATCTTGCATAATCTGGCATAAAATATATATATATAAAAAAAGCCTGTATGGCAAGAAAAAGAGCCTTTTAAAGCACAATGTATGCACACCCACTGAGTGGCCTCCAAACTTCTAATAAACACTGCCATACTCCAAGAACTTGCTGGACCACGTCCAGAAAAGATCCAGGGATACATCTGGTGATTGGCTGAAACAAAAACGGACGATAACAAATTCCAAATGGAGTTAAATACGTAATTACTGCCTGTTGTAAACTGGTTACCGATTCAAGTTATCAAGCAGATTTCCTCCGGTCATTTCCTGCAAAATACAGTTTCCACTGCAAGTTGTTACCAGGGGAGACCATCAAACACAAGAACAGATGCTGCGATTTGCCTACACTGTGCAGCAAGTAGTGGAACTGCCAGGTAAACCAGTGAAAGTAACAGACCAACAACAAATGCACTCTTTTTTTGAACCGAGACATGCGCTGTAATAATAATTTGTAAAATGTTCTGTAAAGCCAGATCAAAGTGAGCAGCAGCCAAATGGTCATGCTAGCAGTACAGCAAAAATGGACACTAAAAAAAACAGAGGAGACTGGCCCTGGCATTATAGCAAGAATGTTATGCTTCAGCTAAATAAGATGTTTGTGAATAAAAAAGCCGGCAAAGCAAAAAGATTATTAGAAATGACTGTACATGGCAATTGTGTATTTCACAATCATGAATAGTTGATGAAAAACTTCTAGTAAAAAAAAAATAAAGTTGCAAAAAAGCAACTTTTAACTAAGAGGAAATAAAAGCCTATATATATATTCAGAGATTTGAGGTGGGAAGTTTGGACAAAATTATCTTTGGATTCTGCAGCTTTAAAACTCTTAACAACCTCTGGCCTACATTCAGCTGGGTTGAAGTCTGGCTCTGTGTTTATGTTTCATCCAGACAGCCAGCGGTTGATGACGATCTATTGACGCAAGAGCTACTCCACACTGCATGCCTGAAATTAATCAGAAGGGAGGAATTCTTTTCAAGCAGCTACTGGAGGCCTGCGAACCAAGCAGGGGTTTTGAACTGAGTATTAAGCATCAATAGTAGGCACTGCTCTAACTTTTCTATACCAAGGTGCTGGCTGAATGCCCTTTCCACCTTAAGAGGAGGCTGGGAGCCCATACAAGGTAAATCCAAGATACACTATTTATTTATTTAGGGAAAATATAAAACTTTTCACAAGCATCAAACTTTAAGGCCAAGCATAAGGTTTATACAGTCACTAATGGGTAAATGAAAATAACTACTTACAAGCAGTTTTAATTATATTACTTCAAAAATATATTTTAAACAGAGGAAAAAGAAAGTGCATTAATATAATAGCACTGACCTTATAATACCACGATTATGTAATTCTTTCATTTATTTAGATTAAGTCTAGAAGCGTATGTTCACTGAAGCCTGAGAGCAGTCCTATGAAGCAAGCACCTTCTCGTTTTTTTTCTAAACCCAAAGCTATAAATGCAGATATCACAAGTGCACCTACAAAATAAAATCTAGTGCAAATGCAAACTAAAATACAATGACCTAACTTCAGTTTGCCAAGCACTGTAAACCAATATGAGGGAAGCTTCTGATGATGACAAGAGTTAGGCACCATGGGGAATATTCTCTATTGAAGGAAACCTGACAAAAGAAATATTTTAGCTGGCACTGCCTCCTCCTCGCACCCTGGTACCTCCCATAAGAGTAAAAATGACAGCCTGGAACAAGAACAAATATAAGGATTTTTGATATTTGACACCTATTTGCTTCAAGTGTACAGCAAGTCTGTAAATCAAATATTGGAGCTAGCCATTAGTCGGGATACCCACATTTTTAGGAAAAACCCATCAATATCAGATACCCACATTTTTATCATGACGTGTATTTTGAAAGACCCTCCTCATAGTGTTTATTGACCATTTAACACAGGGGACTCTCTTGAACTTACTTTTACATCTTCAGGGAACCCCTGCTACAATTACTATATCCATCACCAGCAAATGACACTTGTTTAATTAAACATTTCAGAATCATTTCCAGTGAAGTTTTCAGGTGAGGAGACTAATCAACCCCTTGTGAAAATGTGATATCTCTTCTTGGAGGACCCTACCGCTGAAAAGTTAATAGTAAATGGTATAATTCTGTAGTCTGCTAAAATAGCTAAGAATGTAAACTGATATAAGTGCAGCACATACAGAAGGGCTCAACATTTAAGGCAAGATTGACAGGTATTTTTTAACACAACTTTTCATGTGTGGCAGAGATATCTTAAGTTAGCAGTAATTGGAAAAGAGCAGCAGGTCCTAGAAGTGAAAGACTAGCGAGTAGATTTAACAAATCTGGAAGTTTTAAGCTATGTACAGGCTTTATAATGGGCTGGCCCAATGCACCAAATAAAAAATAAAAAGTGAATGTAGTAGGAGCAATGAATCACAAAGCAAAGGTGCACAGGGGCACCATTCAAAACAAATGGCATGGCAGTGAACTAAAACATTCTGCACATGTTTGAGTGTAAATGTAGTTTTAATTTCATTAAAAAAAGGATCACAAATATATGATTATACCATATCTTGCTCACCTGAGAAGTAATCAAAAGTCTAACAACAAATTGACCAGTATAAATATGGAGATTGAGAGAGAAATTTAGGTGTTTCTGGCTTATGTCAGTCAATAAAAGCTGTTAAATATGTATGTAAGCAAGCAAAACCATAAAAGGTTAAAGACATAACACAAAAATACAACACTTAAACCTTTCAAAACACACCCCTCCAATCTACCTAAACATTAATTCAAGCCTGTATTTTATTCATGTTGCACAAAGAAACACCTGGTGTGATTTCAGAAACATTAAGCTGTTTTTATAAGGTATTGTACTGGTGAGGAGTAAAATACCTGCTGACACTTGAAAGGGAAGGGGAAGGACGGATTTGACGCAAGCAAATGTGAAGAGAGCGAGATGGAGGAGGGAGAACTATTAATATAAACGTTGTGAATTAGCTCATCCCACGCTGCTCGTGAGGCTGTGACATCATAATGACATCTTATCACGCTTAGCACCTACAGTATGCAAAGAACAACGCAGATACAGAGTGGAGGAGGGCTGAGCTGCTATTAAGCTTCCTCCTATTGAATGGCTTATGAAGAAAAGAATGAATCTGCTTACAGTTTCAGCACCACTGCAAATCATACCCAACAAGCACAGTTAAAATACAAACAAAATGAACACAAACTGATTGGAATGTAATTTCATTCTCTTCCTATATACTTAAAAAAAAACAAAAACACACAAGATAAAAAGACCAAAGCACAATGATTTTACAATACATATTGTATAATTCACTACTACTGGGCAAAACAAAACAATCTTGCATATGCATCTCCAAACACTTAACTTATAAGCATTTGCATTGTTTCTAATAGACATGTGCTTTTATATCCCCACATATAACAGAATTTTTACAAATCTATAAGGGCTGTCAAATTCACATCATGATTACTAATTGTCATACCTAAAATTATTTGTGGTATGTGCTTGTTCAAGATGTAAAAAAAGTGAACATACTAGGATAAATCTGTGAGCTATCATTACTGATTACTGGCACAGGCTGATCCTGGTAAATACCAAACTGGAAAATACAGCATGATGTAAAATGTTTGAACTCCAATCCTACATACGTACTCTAGGTTACAGATTTGGAAATGAGGTTAGAATGAGAAAAACAGCTCTGAAGTGTTCACACACGCTCCCTTTAAACAACTGAATACACTGCACGAACATGCCGCTTTTCGATACAAACACACTCCACCAATTTCTTCCTTCTAGTGTGCCTCACTAAAACAAAAACACAAATAAAAAAATGTCAGTGGAAGAAGGGGGTGAGGTATGGTTATACTCTCTATGGTTAATGTTGCAAACAAGTTTCCAGCCAACCCTTGGAAAATATAATATATAGGAAGAGACAAGCAGACCGGGTTTTCTTGGCTTTTTGTAATAATAGAAAATTTTCCTAACATAAAGGTATCACCATAGATACAATAAAACTTTTACAATCAATATGAAAGTATTCCCAACCGCATCCAAACTGGATGAGGTTTGTTTGGAATTTTAAGATATACACACACTCCTAGCATATATAGGTTATTAAGGAACCAAAAAGTAGTTTGCCTGAAACAGAGCTATTGAGAATCTTTAATCTATTTTACCCGCCGCGTTTCGTCTTAATGGCTTCCTCATGGGAACTTGAGATGAGTTAGTTAGTGAACCAATAGTACATATATTGGATAATTAGATATAAAAGATACACAGACAGTAGGTAATAAATCAAAAAATGGAAAAAATTGATTATGTGAGCAAATGCATAGATTTTGGGTACGTGTCCACAGTAAAGTTTTTTTTTTCCCGTAATTTTTATTTTTTCAATTCCAATCTTTCCTATCGGCCGTGGTGCTATTGGAATTAGCGTCGGAATGGTTAAAAAAAAAACAAAAAAATAACTAAGTTTGGGTGGAGCACTCTATATGCCATATGTATTAAACATTAACTGCTCAACTGCTGTCCCAGGGAACCAAGAAGTCTTAAAAGCTCATTTAGCTCTACCCACTTTTTTGTTCAAATTACAATAGATGCGTAAAGTGACCCTGTCAAAGAAGACCATTTCCCACGGGCCCACCTGTTTCAGGTGTTCAATGTTCTTTAAACATTGCAGTTTCACTTCTCTCCTGCCTCAACAGGTAATCCAAGATTTCTGTGTAACACCTATTCTACTGCCATGTGCTGAGATTACTCCTGCCAGCTCTTATTATCCAATTATAGGGGCCAACAAAGAAACCTACAGAATCCAGTTTTTCAACCCATCAAATTGCAGAATAAACTTCCGTGGTCAAGAGCAAGAGAAGTGGCAGAGATTTTAACACTTGGGGCAATGGAAGGGAAAGCACCTATTATGTTACGCTGAATTCATACTGGCAGTAATGTAGCATTTACTACTTCCTTATGTCAGGAACAAATACTGCATGAAAAACTGCTAAACCTGAAAAAGCCAAGTTAACGCCTGGTACCCAATCCCACAGTCCTAGCAGTTGCCGGTAATCAGCAGTAACTAAAACAGGTTAAAGCCTAACTAGTTACATTATATTGATTATATATGGGACACTAGGAAGTGGGGTCAGAATACATACCACCGGATAGTTAGGGCATATTACACAAAAGGATGGAAAAATAGGACAAGTGGAAGTAAAGTGGGGGGGTGACAACTCACTTACCTTTACCGTCGCAGACCCATGGATACCTCCATGGATTTCCTGAATCTGGTCCCGAATCGTCCTGGTATCTTCCTTCGTCGCTGCCATCTTCTTTGCCCTATGTCACCTAACCTCGTACTGTCCACGCGTGAGATCGGGTGACTTAGATGGGGGGGAAAAACTGTGCCGATCCCACTGCACATGTGTGAAATCGGCATATTTTTTCTCCCCACTGAAGCCTATTGGGATCCATGACATATATATCCCAGGAGCTCTGTACTTCCTTTCTCTAACCTGCAGTCTGCATGTGTCTCCCTCACAACAGTCAGCTCTGAACTAGAGTAGACTCTCAATCATTTCAAGTCGACTGTCCACCTAAACTCTTCCGCAAGTAAGTCAAAATTAATCAAATGGAGAGCCATTAACTTTTGCAAATGCTGATGGACCTGGCAGACATTATATGGTTACTCTTTGTTTATTTACATTTCTGCCTTGCTCCTTTTGATCAGGGAGTGACCAATGACATTGGAGGAAAAAGGCAGGTTGAGACTAGGAGAGAACGTAGAAATTGAAATATTTTCTGATGAATGGGACTATTGAGAGACTAAGTAAAGATGTGTATATTCTAACTATAGAGAACATACATATACCTACATTTTAGGTAACATCCTGAGTTCAGGTACAACCTGCACGGACTAAAATAGATAGAGTGAAATACTCACTGACCCAGAACATGTATTCAGATTAAGAAATGGTAAAGCAGGAAAAAAAGCAGACAATTTGTCCAGGCAATGTGGTTTAGGCTGTGTAAGACTATAATCTAGATGCTCTGAGCATCAACCACCAACCCAACAAAGATGCACGAGCTTGTTAATTGTAGATGTGTACTGGGTAATTACCAAGACTTTTGGGAAACACAGGAGTTAATACCACATTCCCAATACTGTTTAAGAAGTGCCTCTAATATGAGCCTAAGACGCCTTGGAACATTTTGAATTTCACCTAGGAGACAAATCTAGGTGTGTCCAAGTGACATTACTTCATAGGCTTAATTGTCATCCAAAAATCACACTTAGACATTCCACAGTCTCAATGGCGCAGGCCCCAAACAGACACTTTCTGCAAACCTTAAAGGCATATCACACTTAATAGTATCTTCTGGTTTTAGTTCAAGTTTGAGGAGATTATTCAATTCTGAGTTTTGTACCTTTCCTGTGCTATCTAAAAAACTTTAGCCTGTAACCATCTCCATGCATGATTTTATTAAACATCTTTTTCTTCACTCTGTGACATTACATTGACATATTATAAAATTCCTGCAGGGACAGGTGCAACATACTAACATCTATCTCCCATAAGTCTTCTCCTTCCACGCAGTGTGTGGGCAGGGCAGTGGCATTGTTTTGCTTGAAAAGAAATCAATACATACATGTGGATTAAGACAAAAGGTAGGAAGAGGATGGGCAAAATCCAGCAGTCTAAGGCTGCGTACCCATGTTAGACTTTTGTCGTTGGAAAGGATCTATCACGATCCTTACCAACGACAAAAGACTGAAAGATGCATGAACGAGCACTGTACATACAGCATCATTCTGCGCTGCCGACAGCGAGCGGCACCCCACTGCGCGCTCTCTCTCCCCCTCACTTGTACTGCAGCTGTTCATAGATTCGCCAAGACGGAACCATGAACGACGGTGAACGAGCGCTGTTCACGTTAGATTCTCTTCCAATTATAGCCCTAAAGTGTGTGTATTTAAGCCTGACAAACCTGGTTGCTTTTTTGTGCAAACAAGGGACTGCGATATCAGGCCAAATAGTTAGAGGCAAACTGGATTTCTGGGATATCAACGTGTACATTTCTGTATTTGTATGACATTTTTAAATAAATGACACAGGAAAATGTGTGTGCACTGAAAGATGTACTATGATGATTTTTTTTCATTTTTATTGATGTCCTGACACACATTAAGACTCTTAAAATCTAAAAAGAAATAGTAAAGAGTCATACAAATGAAATAGCTTAGAGAATGTGTGCTGTCACAATCGAGACCAGTCTCCTTCATTTTTAAGTTCAACAAACGGGGCAAAAAAAAAAGAAGATGAAAAAACAAGGTAAACAAATGTCAATTTATATATACATGCCCTTCAGGTTGACTTCAAACGTCAATATACTATACATAAATTGTGCAATGTGTACCCAGCATTGTAGAATTTGCATTTTCTCTAGATTATGCAACATTTTGAAACCTTGCAAATGTCAAAAAAAAGAACATGCTTGTTTTGATGTGAAAGACAAACTCTGACACAACTTGTGGGAAAAACCCCAGCTGCAACTCTAACCATTAAACTTCCCACAGAGTCTGGAACGCAAGTGAAGGCTCTAAAAATACCCAGCTGGAGCCAGTGTCTGCGCATCTTATCCATGCTCAGAATCCAGTGTCAGGCCACAGAATAACTGTAGTGGGTGTCTGCACCTGCTACACTTCCAGGTCAGGTCCAATGTCTCACCCCAGATTACTCTGTTAGATGACACCAAAAAAATAAAGCATTACGATCAAGTTGTGATTAAGATGCAAAAGATTTGATTAAGCAGACAGTTAAAAAAAAAAAAAAAATTTGAATCTCCTACAACTCCCTATTAACTAGTAAGAAGGTAAGAGATGGGGACCTACAGGGACATGCCGGGGGCATATGAATTAGACTACAGGAACTTTTTGAAGGCAATATAAACTTGGGTGGTTTTGGCTTAATACTACAGGCCAGGTGCAGTTTAACAAACTACAGAATGTGTCTCTTGTGAATCAGCAGTGAGACAATCCCGAAAGCTAGACCCCTGCAATGTTTTTTTCATCCCACAGCAGTGCAAGCAGAAAGAGCCTACATGAAAGTAGTGACTCTGCTTTTAAAAACCAGGAGCAGGGTGGCATCATTGCCACAAGATCACATGAAGCTGCATTAGGTGGACTTCACTACTCAGCTCAACAGGTATATGAGGGAGTTTGTACGGGAAATGAAAACTGAATTGCAAGGGGACATATAAAGTTTAGTTCTATTTTAATGTAGAAATTGATTTTTCTAGTCTTTATTATTACCCATTTCTAAAATATTTCATTGTGTTTTATATGGAACATTTTTCTTTTCTAGAGTGAAGAAATATAACTGGTTTATATTCACAGCTTGAATTGAATAGATTAGCCAATAATAACTTCCCAAAACTCGCTCAACCTTTGTCTTCAACTATAATATCACTTTAGTTACTCAAGACAAGTTGAATTAAAATAAAAAGATTAAAAAAAAAAAGAAAAAAAAAAAAA
>NC_092864.1:53437636-53441124 GCF_032062135.1 Pyxicephalus adspersus | reverse complement strand
TAATAATAATAATAATAATAATAAATGTGTTTGTTTACAGTTCTTGCATATCCTCCATTACTACCTATCTGTTTTGTTCACCATGCTTCTTAAAGCAGACCACAAAGCACCTCATTTTTTAACTTTATATAAAAGGGTGGATAACTGCGGAGTTAAAGACTGAATGGGAAGCCCACAGCCTCCTGGGACACATATGTCACATATTGCATTAGGCTTCAGGCTACTCTTAAAGGCGTGTGAAGTGAGATTGGCACTTTTTTGTCAATATTAAACGATCTTGCCCCTGTGAATTGCAAATGGGTGGCACAAGCAGTTCTGCTTTAAACACTGTTGGTAGTTTGTTTAAATATGGCCCCGGCTCATGACTGGAAAGTGAACTGCAGTGCCTTGTGGATACAAAATAGCATTGCTTTCAACAGGAAGGTAATGTTGACTGTGCCATATACCACACACAGCCCACAGGGGTCAGGGCTGATTACAGAAGTTAGTGTAGAATGTCTGCATGTTATGGAAGCAGCAGAGTTTAAATCTGGCACCATAGACCCCACTACTCTAATGAAGTGGCAGAACTATGAAATATGTTAGTGATGGCGTCTTCAGCATGTGGCTAGTACAGAGTTCCATTTATGTCAGCCTTATATTTTACTTTGTCCTTGTAGAGACTGCATGGCTGTTTGGACTATCTATCCTCACATTCTGGCCTAAATTGGAAAAACCTGAAAGGGAAAAAAAATAGTTATTACCATCTCACAGTACTTTGTAAGTGCAATTTTAATTTTTTATATCTTTTATAAATGGTTGAGCTGTACTATGTATACCATGAGTGCTGCACTTTTTGCCCTTGTTCAATCCAAGTGACACACAAAATGTACATGATTTATTCTCAATCTAAATAAAACAAAAATTCAGAACTGTCAAAATTCTGTTTTAGACTTAGATTTCAAGTGACTTCTTATTTGTCCAGCTCAGCAACTTTAGACAAGTAAAGACTGATGCCTAAAGAAGTCCTTAGGATCACAAAAGGATACTGCAGGATAAGTAGGTAAGGGACAGTTGTTGGGGTGTATGCATCTACAATAAAAACTTAACAAGAATTGTGCCGGGAAAAAGCCTTTGATGGTCAAAAAAAAAAAAAAAAAATAGCACACTGTTTGCCATGGAACTTCTAAGCAAAAACTAGACCTTCTGAAACCATTTTCTGTGGACTGATAAATCAAATCTAGTCCATGAGTTGTTTGACCATAGTAACTGACTCACACACTCTGCGTACCCATTAATTGCTTCCAACACTACAGCCCTTACAGTAACAAACAACAGCATTTTAGAAGAACCACCTCTACAAAATGTAAAGATTGAGGATATAAATGTTATGGTTTAGGGTTGCTTTGCTGCCTCAGGGCCTGGGCAGTGTACAGTCATGGAAAGTTTATATGAAGTTAAAGTTAAAACAGGAACAACCTTGTAACACACTAGTAACTCCACCAAATAATGGCTTAAAAAGGAAAATATTGAAGGGGACAGACTGGTCTAGTCATAGCGTTGATTTGAAATGTTGAAGGGGAATCGAAACAAGCAGTTCACAGAAATAAACCCACAAACATTGTAACTGAAAGAAATTTGCAAGAATGTGTGGTCAAACATTTCAACCAGCAATGTCACATAGAGCCTGATTTATTATAGTATGGAAATTATAGATTATCATGGACAAACCTGAGTGAGCAAATCAGCAAACCAGCAAAGTTCTGGTCCAGGTTTAAAAACATTTGCCAACTAATAGCACATGATTTTTAAGAAATTCATTGCAGGTTTGCTGGATCACCTTATAATAGTTTATCTTCTCCAGTCTTGGAGAGCTTTAATAAATCAGGCCCTTATGGTTGGAAAATTACCATTAGTGGTGCTCCATGAAGGAACAAATGTGTACTTTTACCGAAGTAAACTTTTACATTGATTTATAAATTTTTTAAGAAAGATAGAAAAAAAACATCCCTTGTGTTTTTATTCAAATCTATCAATTTAAACTGAAGGTACTATTTAAAATAAATATAATATTCCTATTTTAATATATTAAAAATGTCAATACTTCCCATGTAGTATAAATAAACAACAGTGTTTGAGTGTGCGTACACGCTTTTATTATTATAACTAAAGATTGTAACACAAAGAACGACCTTTCATCTAAGACACACCCGGTTGAGTACATAATGTCTATACACATCCTGAGGAAACAATTCACAAGACTATTTCCCTCCAAATTCTTAAAGCGGAACTAAACATTAAGAAAAAGCAAGCAGGCAGGTTGTTTATTGTAGAAGGGACAGGCGATGTCCCTTCTGGAAAGAAATAAACTTACCTGCTCATGATCAGTTTAGGTACATACACCTCTCCTTTTTCTGGCAAGGTCATCTTTACCTCTTCTGCTACTGAGTTTGGGTGTTCAGCCATCTTGGTTGTGCAGGAGTCAATTTATTCCTAAAAGCTGGGGTATGCCGGAATACCCAGCATCATACACTGAACTGCATATTTACAGCTCAGTGGTGATTTCATAAAAGATTGTGAACAGACAAGTATGTTTTATTGCAGAATATAAATCGCCTATGCCTTTTGTGATAAACAACCTACCTGCCTTTTTGTTTTTTTAATAAATGTATAATTCTGCTTTAAACCAAAGTCGGAAGAGTTGTGAAGTATCTCCAGCAAGTAACATTAGCTCATGCAGAAAGACGATTAATACTTTCACGTCATAGCAGGGAAAGTACAAGTATAATTAAAAGCCATCTTTCAACGAGGTCCTTCTATGTCTGGAGTTCCTAAGAGTCGATTGGCAAAAGAAACATAATTAACAACCTGAACTCATCGCTTCCAAACCAAAAGTGATGGGTGCATATTGTACGCATGATGTGTGTAGAAGTATGAGTGATGAACCTTTGTTATTATATGCCTAGGTAGAGAAAAAAAAAAGCAAATACAGAATGCAGCACCTATATAAACTTTTTGTTATAAAGCAACAATTACACAAAGCTGTACATTAACCTCCCAACCACTAACCCCGTACTTTTTGGTGCAAAAATTTTTTGCAACGATCGATAACCCCGTACGTTTTCGCCTATATTAAAATCCCACTTACCTGGTCCCGCTGTGTTCATCCAGCGTCGGGTCCGTGTTCCAGCCTCGGGTCCGTGTTCCAGCGTCGTCCTCCAGCGTCTGGTGCCGTCTCCTATACCAGCGGGACCGGTAAGATGCCGGCTGATGATCTCTGAAACAAGAAGCCGGCCGGCGGAGAAAAAAAACAGCCGGCCGGCTTCTTGTGCGTGCGTGATGACGTCGGCGCGTTTGCGGGAAATTCAAATTCAAACTCATTCATTCATTTTGTATTGGATTGAATACAGGAGTTTGTATTCAATCTAATACAAAATGAATGAATGAGTTTCAATTAAAAATAAATACAAAGTATGTATTTTGAATAGGATTGGATACAGGAGTTTGTA
>NC_092864.1:53409003-53436906 GCF_032062135.1 Pyxicephalus adspersus | reverse complement strand
GGGGGTGGATACAAAATGGTGAGTGGTGAGGGTTTAAGGGACAGAAGAAGGTGAGTAGTGGGTGAGTTTCACAAATTATAAAAACACTGTATAACTAATTTGAAATTAAAATCCACACTAATAACAACTTGACCACATTTAAGAAAAAATAGAAGCCACGAATCCCCTACAACTCTCTGAACATTTTAAAGACCACGCAAGCCTTTCTCACGCTCTGGTTTCACTTTTATTTTCTTTGAAAGTTTGTTAAAAACACTGTATCTAGTATTACTTAGAATGAAACAAATAAAAGCAATTTTAGTAAATTGTAAACCCACTGATTGGTTTACATTACTGTGCTCAGAAAATTTTCACCACTTTATGGTGATGCCCATTTAAACCTGCATGCCGTCGACCTGCCCTCCATCATGCCGAGTGACAAAATACAAATTCACACAGGGTCAGAGGATGCAACATTTGCTCTGTTCTTAGAAATCTGAAAGCAGCATAAGGACTAGATAGAGCATGTGTAATAATGAAGATCTGCAATTGTACCAGGGTTATACAGTCAATTTATTAGCAGACAGGTTTATGCACAAACCCTCCTGAATCTTGTCACATATCAAAACGGGTGCCAGTGACACACGCTATAAACATTAAATAATGCCAGATGAAAGGAAAAAACAAACACACACCAAATCAAAATGACATAATGCCCAAATAGGATTGTAAACATTGCAACAAACTTAGTCTTTCAGAATGACACTAGCACCTAATATATCAAGAAATAGTGGCATCAACAAAATATGAGATCTGCAAAGCACAGGAGGCCTTTCTCAAGCTACCAGTTAGCATAATGGGAGGGATATAACAAATCTGTATGAAAACAGGACAGATACAACACAGTACAGCTAGTCCACAGCCATCTATAAATAGATCTTGTTTCACCGCTCTCAAGATCAAAAGGCACCAAGCAGGCAGTGAACAGAAGCTGGAAGCGGCATTATCACAAATCAGCTATTAAATGCAGTATGGGATCCTCTCCCCATCCGAAAATACTAGCTAAAGCTTTTAAAATTGCTGACCTCTTTGTAAATTGCTTACACCCCCTCATTAAACCCTTTCAACACCAGATGGATTTACTATACACAACAGAAGCTTGAGGTGGGAAACTGTCAGAGGGCAGCCATTAGACTTTGGAATCATTCTGGAAGGAATATTAGGCAAATACATTAGCATAGTCCAAAATTATTTTAAATGAAATTTGATCAAAGATAGGGTTGTAAAACAACTGGATCTAAAACCAAGATAATATTAGCCACTATCAATTCAAATACTCATATTGTTAAATGGTCAGCATATTCAGGCCAATTATTTGTGTTAACTAGGGTTGCATTTGAGGTACAAGGTTTACTGTCCGACTAAGTAATGTGCCAATGAAACTTTGATTCAATCACGAGTTAATCAAGTCAAAAGGATCAACATTTGAATTTGAAAGGAGAGTTCTATATATTATGTTAAAACTTTCCTAGATTAACTTGGTAATGATTGCATTCATGCAAATGATAAACATCCACCCGAGTGCCAAAATGGCAATGAAACAGACACAAAAACGTACCTGGGTGAGTCTGGGAGCTCATGTCAGGCCAAGAGGATTCTTCAAGAAACTGCAACCAGATCCAAAAGCCAGAAAATTTGCTAAGCAAAAGGACATGAAAGAACCACTTTGTGGTAAGGGAAATCCAAGTTTGCCAACATGAAGCCACTGGAAAGAATTTTCAAATGAACGGACCTGCAAAAGGAAAGCAGGGATTACTTACAAAATGTAGTGATGCCTTGAATTTTACAAACCACTCCACCCAATATACTGAACCTGCAGTAACTGTATGTACACTATACACTGATCTGTTCCAGATCTTCCTGTGAACAAGCAGCCTGCTGAGCTAGAAGATTCAGCATGCCCCACCAGCACTGCTTCCCTAAGGGATCACTTGGTAATTTAACACTTTACTTAATGGTCAGCATAAATAGTGGCTGGGTTGGGAAGACTACAAAACACAGACTTAGGTTTTGTGGCGGGGGACTTCCATGCAACGTACATGCATTTTGTTTGGTTTGTAAAATGAATACAATAAGCACACACCAAAAAGACATTCTTGGGATAAGAAAGAAATATAGTAAATTCAAAAGCTTTGAATACAAAACAGCAGAACAAGGATGGAAAAGAGACCATTTATTTCAGTGATTCATAATCTGCGTGCATAGAAAACTTCAGGACCAAACAAATAATTATGTACTGCTTGTTTGATAGTTAGAAATTACATAGCTACAGCACTAAATGTATCAGGTTTATAATTATGGGTTACAAATAATTAATGCAGTACTCTTGACAAGGTGCCCTTTCTGTTGAATTGAAGCAAATAGGAGCATTTTACGGCAACAGACAAACAACACCACATTACTTGTGTACCACCACTCTGCTAGCGTAAATCTTTAACAAGAAGGATCATCATTAGGCAACAGGGTGGACAGATGTTTAGTTTATAGGCCAGTTGTACTTACACACTGCCTTACATTTCATTTCCTTTTATCACTGAAGTCAGCATGAAGAAGTAGATGGTACAAACTTCCACTTTTGAGAATGAATATTCAGGCAGGTCAATATTGAAGAATTGAACAGATGATGTCCTGACTGCAATAATCTCTCCTACTTGCCTCCAGGTTTCTCCCGAAAAAGTGAGCTGCACACACACAGCGTCGGCTTTGGTTGCCAGGATAAGTGTTATTCCAGGCTTCCTCTGAACGTACATTAATTCATGCCAACCCAGCCATTTAAGATGTCCAATTATGGCAACACAAATGCAAGGGAATAGGTAGAGGTAAGCAATTCTGGGTTTAGTTCTGTATAAAGACCTCAGCCTGTTAACAGGGCAGGGAAGGCATGAGAGGTCCCGTAAATCAACTATAGCAAGTACAAGATGGAACTTTTTTGCAGTTCCAAAAAGATAATACTTTTATTTTGCACTTAAAAATGTTACTTTAGGCCTTGTTCAGTTTTGGCACTATTTGGGCTTGAAGGAAACACGTGTAAATTTATAAAACATGTTTTGTGACATTTGTAAATACAAAACCCAAATATGGCAGGTATCATTTATACCTTGATTTTCTCACATGCCAATGAAAAACATTGATTGCCAATTGGATTAGGATCTGCATAATACATTTAAATCATTTTCAGATTGGGTAAAAAGTTAACTAACTGCATGTAGTACATCCATTTATATTCATAAACTTTTGAAGCCCTTAGGACAGCAAACATTTTCACACGATTTTCAGCACTGAAAGCTCCTACGATTACAGACACTATTGAGTTTACCACGTGTGCCGTGTCCGAGCAATAATCACATTCAAAAAACTATTTATACCTGAAAATCTAAGACTAAACTACCCACTTTAGTATTATAGGGATACTAGTGCTGAAAACTATGCAACTAAATTTCTGGCATGGAAACTGTAGTGATATTGTGACATAGGACATCATTGGAGCGGTCAAGTCATAACCATAACTTTATGGTTAGTGAGCAAGATGGACAGATCCCCCAAAGAATTGCAAGTTAGAACTTTGGATAGCTGACATAGGAAGTTAATGAATTGTCCACTTGCATTTTGGGCATGGCATTACACGTTTTGTTTTTTGTTTTGTTTTTTTGTAGTTGTGTTGGGACCTTTGGGAGACATTTCTTTGTGACATGATCTTACTAACCAGGACTGATATACTGTGCTCTTTACCATTCACTGTACACATGTGCCAAGTGCTTGCTGAACACACAATAGAATGCACAGGTACAACAATTTATACTTTTCTGCAGAGGCTTTATGAAGATGTTACAAATAATAATTGGCACGGTTAACAATTAATTCTAGGGGTGTCAATTACAGTAAAAAAAATTACTAAAATTGAACATTACATAATGATACAGGTCAGCATGTCAAAATTACCAGCATATGAAAATACATGACATTCCTTTTTAATGCTGTACCTTTTATCATTTAAAGCAGTCACTGTCTGTTGTGCCAGGAATAAAGAACTGTAAGGTTTTTATATCCTAGTACCTTCAATTTTACTAGTGCTAAAAAAAATGTAATAGAAGGTCTAAAAAATACTCATTTTTACGTTGATTAGGAGGAACCATGAAAGGCAAACTGTATTAGCAGAATAAAATTAAGTTTTCAAAAGCTGTTGCATCTTAATGTAAAACCTGCTTCCCTTGATTAGTTCTGGTAGAAACATTTAAGACATATAGCAGAGACAATGTCACCAGCTCATTACAACTCTTTTACAAGTGCTGGCTGATCTGTAAACCACCCCAGCTCTGCCCACTCACCAACAGAAATGTGTACCTCGTCTGTACAGAAAATTCACATGGTGCCAAATAATTATTTTGAAGGTTTAAATTGCAGCCTGTCTGGGGGAAAAACTGAATTCAAGCAAATACTTTTTGGTCACCCTGGCAACGAGTTTCAAGAGTAGAGTGTAGCTCGGTGTGATTCCAGCCATTACTGAACATCTTACAGCACAACCTCCTCCAAAGGAAGACAAGAAAGCTGGGGTACTGGAGCTCAGAATCCATATTAGGATCACACCACCGCTTACGGTTCCCTATTCCTATTTAAAAAATATTATTTACATTTTCATTATTATAACAAAACAGTGCAAAGATTGGGTACAAGTCTGCAACGCCTAACAGAGCAATGATTACACATACATAGCAATGATTAACAGCTACGGCATGGGAATGGCAATAAGCTACAGAGAACGTATGCTATGCTGGGCCGGGTAGTTTTGCGTACCATGTGAAGGAAAGATGTAACAGTATGTAGCTCACACCGCCTACAATACAAAACACCTAACTCATTACTATAGCAAAACAATTTTTTTTGTAAGACATAAAATTGCATGCACTTAAAAGGTTTGAGTTGGTTTTACACAGGTATCCGTCAGCTCTAATTTTTGGTTTTACCACAATGTTCACAAAAAACCTCCAAGCAACTTCGTGAAAAAGGGACTAAAGGACAAGGCACGAGAAGAAAAATATACAAATCTCTAAATAAGACTTAAAAAGTACAGTTAGGCCATTTGACACAGCAGTAACTTTGTTAAGAACAGGCTGGAAAAAATACAGCAAGTGACCACATAAAGTGCAAAATACAGGATCAAGCAGGCGAGTACTGCAGAAAGGTTCACGCATATCCCTTCAATAGTCTACCAGCCTGATCGTGCTGAATAAAGGAATATAAACACACACAACCCATTGCATCATCTGTCTTGCAGTATGCAATGTGTCCCGAATGGCCCGTACCAAAATAAAGCAAGTGTACTTTATGACAATGAGTAATGAAGCTATATCCACATAACTGACTAACCACACTTACTAGTATAGTATTAAATGGAGCTACAAGGCTCAATGCGTTGTTAAAATACAACCACAAAAAGCTTTTAGAGTTTGTAATGGTTACAGTACAAGTTCCATTTAACTCTCATCACAGATCCTCACAGTGCAAAGTAATTTACACCTATCTGCTATATCAGGAAACACATATTAAACACTTACACAACAGGAGCGAAATGAGCTCAGAAAGAAAAAAATATATATACACACCTTGGAATATTACTAAAACTAGAAGGTAGGTACAGTCAAAGGTAAAGCTAAACTCCAAGCAGATTTAAAAGCATTTCATGAAGCTTAATACAGCATTTTTTTTATAAATTATATTCCTTTTTTATTGAATAAAAGCACTGTGGGTACCTAATTTGCCTTGCGTCCCCACTCACACTGGGCATAAAACAAAGCAGCACAAGAAGCCTGTCAGTTTTGATGTATTGATGTGATCCAGGAACATGCGGATAGTAGGGGATAACAGAGAAACCAACAGATAAGCTTATCATTGTATATGTATATATTTAGTGCCTTGCTAAACACTTTGAGACAGACATCCAGAAAGCAATAGCTACATTTAAAATTACAAGACAGCATTAACCCCTTTTCCTTGGCAAAACAGTAAGGATGTTTGTTGTGTGGTCTGCCAGCCTGCCCCTTTAATAGCGTGACGATACCTGCTATTAAGAGTACGGTTAGCCGCAAGGTGATTCCAAAATGCAGTTAGCATCTGGCACCGTGGACAGAATTTTCATTATGTATTCATTAGAAGAATGTAACATCTGACAATGGTACAGTGACAAGAAGTTGTGGAGGAGGGGGGTACCAAACTCTTAAAGTACTGGTATGTGTAAAGACAATTTTTTTTTTTAGTTTTGAAACAAGCAGTGGGGAGTTACTTCTGGTTTTATGGCAATTTTTTGGCGGAGAAGACTTTCCCCTTGGTTTGACCTGGTGACCATTGCCTAAGGGGAAATTCAAAACATTTCGAGTTGTCATTAGATCAATCATTAAAATCCTCCAACAAATTTTTGAGTTGAAAATTTGCGTTTCATTTAGAGAGGTTTCCTTTACTCTTGGTAAAGGTAAATCTCTTCCTAGCAGTGTACAAGATGAAAAAAAAATTTGGGCTTTACATTCAATTTAAATTATTTCATATAAAAAAAAAAAAAAATAAAAAAATAAAAAAAAAGAGCACAAAACACACAATATATGTATATATGTTGCTACACAGCATGGACTCGCACTCATTTTCTTGCAGAATTCAGGTGAATGTATTGTTATCGGGAGTTAACACAAGGTGAAAAAGTTATTTAAGGATCGGTACATCTACAGTGTTCTCCCCGGCCCCTTTTAGACGGATGCACCTCCCGGCACTTCAGTGACCACCCGGCTGTTTTTGGGTGGTTACTGATGAGTTGGGTCACAATACAGAGGCTGCCACCCGCCTACAATTTCTTCCCATTCGGCTTAAAAAAAAATTCTAGGTTCAACACTGAGCTAGTAGGGGAGAAAGGAAGAAATTGCCCTTTTAACAAAATGAGTTTTTTTTTTTTTTACACAATCAGTAAGATCGAGCTACTAAAGATATTAACCTGGCAATGCCATATTATGTCCGGCTGCTGCCTGGTATTGTTTGTGCAACATAAACAGTTGTGTTTGACGCCAACGACTTATCACAAGGCCACCCAAAACTAAACACTCCACTGAATAGATGTGGTTCCTTCCACTGGTGCCAAAGTCACTATAAGCATAGCGGCCACAGGGTGACAACACAGAGCAGAGGAAATACCAACTATCACACCAGGAAGTGTCAGATAGCGGCGATATCCATAGCTGTGTATAAGACCAAAAATTGGACACGTTGGTCCACAGAACAAGTTTGTATCTTAGCAACAGGATAATTTAAAGAGAAACAAAACCAATTATCCTTTACAGTCAGGGACAGCGCCATCTTCTGTTTAGATCTGCAACTGCCGCAATGCAACATATGTGACCAGCTAGGACTCCAACCATCTGGGAGCCTAAAAGCTTGGTCTATAGCCAACATAAGTGTGACTGTGACAGTTAACATTAAAGACATGCCTTGAATGTCACCATTTTGGCAAGTGGAAAAAAAAAAAACATACATGCAAAAAAAGTTACAGCGATCACATTAAGGCACAATAAGGACATCCAAAATGTCACAAATTAAATATACTATACATTTTTCTTAAGGTGATTACTTTAAAATGTATAATTGAAAGAAGCATTACAGCTAACCATTAAAAAGTCTGCAATTTTTAATATTGGTAACAACTGCTAAGGGTTAATGAAGACAATGGAGTAGTGTTCAACATAGACACATTAATGCCTTTTATTTTATTTGGAATTACAGCTAGCAAGACACTGAAGGAGTACAGGCTGCACAAAATATTTTCCATCACAGATACATTTAATTTTACCACAATTGAAATATTCTTCTTTGAGCTGTACAGAAAAAAAACAAATGCTGCAGTAGCTCAATTTGTTTGCTTATGTGGGTAGATTTAACGCACCCCCATTATGATTTTTTCTTTGCTGGAGAGGATGAATTATGCTTCTTACATCTCTGTGTGGGTGGGGTGTGCCTGAAGCTCTTGTTCACAAGTCAGGTCATTTTATCAGCTGAATGCTAGCCTACACGATGTGCTTTTGGTGTGTTATTTACAAGGATTGATTCATACACATATTTAAATGGTAGCTGTGATGATGGACAGCAATGAAAATTACGTACATAAGGATGTAAAGTGCAATAAAGTCACTTCTGTCAACTGAAAGGATAAATTAATTATATAAGAGAACAAGTAATATGCATCTAACTGTATTGCTACACATCATCCACATAAAAGGAAGCCAGTAATTTTAAGGCAAATACTAAGATTTATACATGGATCTGTCCTAAAGTGTACATTGCAGTAAATATGTGTATTAAGATGCATTTATCATTTAGCTTTGCAGATCACTTAACAAGCGCTATAAGTATTGCTCATAAAGAGGGCTATACAACTCCAGTCTATAAAGTGGACCTTTAACCTGATTTTTTACTTTAAAATCATAACCCTTGTATATTTAGTAATAAAAAAATATATATTTCTAAACACTAGGGGGAGGTCCTGCCCTTTGAGCTTACAATCTAAAAAGTAAGGGTAGTGGAGGAGGTAAACTCCTTTAGTGGTATTGAGTCTGCTTTTACAGATCGACGTTGCAAATATGTTACTTTCAAACTTCATTAAATAAATGAAGATTTTTTTCTTCTGCATGTATAGCATTGCTGAAAATGTAATCTGTATCCGAATTCCTCCTACACATGTAGAGGTTAATCTACTTTAACATTTGATTTCCTGTCTAGTATTTTGAGTAGTAGTTTGAGGTGGTCCATCACTATGGAAATGGTGTTGGTGGGCTGGTGTATACTTCTTCCAGTCAACCCTAATTATTTGCTATGGACTGGGTTGGGTGAAGGGCTGCTTGCTATTTCAACCCAACACTCAACTGAACTTGGCCAATATGTGCCAGGAAATGGGACAGTTCATGCTTGACAGGAAAAGAAGAAGTAAAAGCAGGAGTTCAGCTCCGATGTTCCCATAATATTATAAATATTCATCAAAAATAAAAAATAAAAAACTTTTAAGAACAAATAGCCACTGGCATCTTTCTTTCATCATGCCATAAGTGGCCAATCTGGGACTACCAAGATAATTAAAAATGTATCTGCAATGCAGGATTTAGTATTTAGAAGAACAAAGTCAGCAACAAAAAGCTGTCAATAAATAAAATATTTGTGTATGCCCTAGTATAGGAAAAATAACCCTGTATTCTCAAGAACCCTGGTCGCTTGTATCTCTTTGATTTTAAGCTCTTCCGGGCAGGGTCCTCTCTTCCACCTGTGTCACAGTCTGTCATTTACAACCCCTATTTAAGGTACAGCGCTGCGTAATATGTTGGCGTTATATAAATCCTGTTTATTATAAGAAATGCCAATGATTTCCCCAGCCTTTTTTAGCCGGGCAAACCACCTGGCACTTTACAGTAACCACCTGGCTGTTTTTGGGTAGGTACTGAAAAGCTTGGTTACAATACAGGGGCACTGGACAGTAGGGGTCTAATACAAAGGCGATAGAAAAAAGGGACACATTAAGGGGGTGGGTATTAGAAAGTTTGAACTCAGGGAGTACAGGGGGATGGTAGAAAGCTTACAAAATTATAAGGGTTACTTGATTCCTATGGCAACAACTTGGAACCACAAATATGTCATGTTTTGCCCCATTCACTTTTTGTCCACCCACCTAAGAAATCTTCACACCCAGCTTACCAAAAATTCTGGGGAAGAACACTGTATGCTATATGCCAATGCCAGATTGAAAAAAAGGCATTTCACTTGTGCTAGGTAGACAACTCTCCTATTTAGCAAAAGAACATATACCGTATTTTTCGGACCATTAGACGCTCCGGACTATAAGACGCACCAGGTTTTCCGCACGGGAAAACAAGAAAAAAAAAATTCATTTGATTTCCCCTGAGATCCAGCGTGCGGCACTTGTGCCCGCCCATGAAGGCGGCGCCGATCGGCATTCATAAAAAAGTGCGTCTTATGGTCCGAAAAATACGGTACATAGCCAAAAAGCAGAGTTAGTCCCAGTAAAAAAGCCTGTGGCCCTGCAAAATTACCACAGAGAAGTACCCTTGCCCTATGTGGAGAAGCAATGGTAGACCAATTCTGTCCCCTCGGCCCAGCCTTAAAAGATTCAGCTCTAGCTGGAAAATATGGAGGATTGTAAACAGAAAAAAATCCTTCAGATTAAAGGTTTACCCAAGGCTGCCCCTCCAACTAACTCAAGAAGACTGGTCTTGCCATCTCCTGCCTCTTTTTTGGCAATTCTAATATACCATCCTTCATAGGGTCTATTGTGCCCTAGGTCAACAATCTGTCTTCCCTGACACATCAATGTTATCTTTATATGCATGGTCAAGAAGGACATTTTTTTTCCAGGTGATACATTTTGATGGAGGTACCTTGCAAATACTTCCTGACTTGTCCAGACATACTCTGTGCAATTGTGCGCTGACTGGGGCACACCTAAAAATTACACTTAAAGCATACCAAATTCAACATTCTTACTTTACATAGAAAGGTAGACAACCATCTATATAAAGGAAAAATGTGGACAAAAAAAAGTTTAAAGGTAAGTGTCATTTGTTCTCTAGCCATTGGATGTTCCAGATCTCTGCTTCTCCTTGGGTCTCGATTTATTAGATTAGAAAAACTGGCTCAGACTCTTAATAAGGAAACGTCATCCTAAGGAAGTTTTCTTGCAAAGTAGTCCCTAATATCATGAACCCTTTCAACTCTCACCATTTACCTAATCATCTTATGCTTTTTGGCTGACCTACCTCTGACTGTCCTTATATGTCCCCTAGGAATGGATTATTATGTAACCCTTTGCTCCCTGTTTTTACTGTCAATATTTATTTTATTACTTGTTTAATCCAAAGAAAAAAAATATATATATATCTATATATATCTGTTAAGGGATACACACTGCCTTTTTCATGCTTTTTAATCATCAATATGTAACAATTTTTTAGAATTGTATTTTGTTTTTTTGAACTTTGCTCTCCTTCCCCCGACATCCTATTCCCTGAAAATAAACCCTATGCTACACTGTACTATAGGGCATTGACATTTTCTTTCTCGCTATGGCTGCCCAGTTCAGATTTGTCTTTCAGGGATCCCTTTGTTGGCTCTTTACAAAGCCAACAAATTGCAATACATAACTACATTACAATAGTGCTCATCACAAACATTTAGTCGGACCTTTGCCCTTATTACAATTCATGAGTGTCCTAAGAATTTTTCCCGAGGATCAAGACTGGGGATGTTAAGATTGATGAGACATTGAAGAAATTACACTAAATTCTTACTTAACCCAATGAGAAAAAGAAATTAGATTAGATTCCTTTCATAGAGACTGGCATCTGACTCTGCACAAAAAGCAATCACTTGTAATGTTAACATCTGGCAAAACAAAATGAAAAAAAAAAAACGAAAACTCTCTAGCCATGGGGTTCACCAACTACATCCTCCAGAATACAAGATCATAAATTTAACATCTGCAGCGCCCTTACATTGGGAGACATCTTTTCTAATTCAGTGGGGGGTGGAGTTGACACTGTAAGGGCAATCCAAGGGCTGAGGGAATTTAAATGGAAAGAGAAAGAAAACTGAATTAGAGATATAACACATATTCATAAACTATGCCATTTCCTTTATGAGATTTATCAAGAAACATAAATTCAGTAAATCATTTTAAAACAAGAAGAAGCATAGCATGGCACCAATGTTAACAAAAGAATCTTACATCTGTAGTGGTCTAGTGATTTTCTGTGAAACTGAGATAATAGTTTTCAAATAATAATATAAATTGGTATAGTCAACAACTTTCAAATCAACAGCTCAAACGAAGGCAGGGAAAACTAGATGCAAAGTCTTAATGTACTTCATAGTCTATTAACAGGGCTCCTTCAGGACGACCAGAAACATGTATACTAACATGCCATGTGTAACAAAAAATAGATAATGCAGGGTTAACAGCAGGATGAGGTTTGATGTAAAGCCCACCTGGCTTATAGATTGAGTTATGTTCAGAAGGATAGAGCAGAGCATTATAACTGAACCAGTACCAATCCAGTGCCATACAAAAAAAAAAAGGGGGGAGGAAAAGAACAATTAAAATACAAGCACTGCTAGCATATGTCTAGATGTGAACAAAACCTTGAGTCCATTTTGTTAGGATACACAAATCGAATGAACAAGTATTTGAAAAAGTTCTTAACCACACAGAGGTGGTAATCAAGCATGCCTTTTGCTGCACAGGGAAACATATTGGATCCATATGTTGACCACAGGAGGACCAGAAGCTTTAAATACTGCACATTCTTTTGCATGTTTTCGGGACTTAGGTAATGTCGTTCCCTATTATCCTATTATTATTTTTTAGGTAATATTCCTTCTGATTTCTGTACCCTTATTTTGCTTTCCTCAGTATCTTAAAGTGTACCTAAACTCAGACAACCCTTTTATGTAAAGTAAAAGTTCTTTTTTTCTTTTTCTTTTTGTTTTTAGGCGCAACAGCCTTTTTAAAAAAAAAAAAAAAAAAAGATAACCTAATTCTCGATCGTCGGGATACCTACGTCGCATATCCCGGGAAGCTCTTGGGTGCGCATATGCAGAAGGAGCCTTTACGCGCAGTGAGATTGGCAAATTTTTTTTTCATCCTACGCCACCCGATCCCACTCCTAGTTTGGGTGACGTAGGATGAAGAGCCAGGAAGAAGAGACGAAGATGGCGGCACCCGGAGCGCCGGCTCTGGGACGACACAGGACAACGCCAGATGGATCGGACTGTCCTGCGGGATTAAAGGTAAATGTATTTTTTTTTTCCAGTTTTGAATTTAGTTCCTCTTTAATACTACCAATACAACTCAAGTTAGTAATAAGTACAATGGTATGTTGTTTTCTGGTTTGGGAACCATATTATTCACTTTCTCCCTTAATATGCCTCCATCTGCCCCCCTGATTGCCATTGTGCTGTCTTGACGTACTTTTTGCATAAACAAGTTGTTTTTGCTATTGCCTGGTAACTTTCTAAATCCCAAGGCGCATGGATGGTGCAAGGACCCCATGTTATAAAGATGTGTGTGCGATGACTCCTTTGGTCAACCAAATGCGAATCACTTCTGCCTTTTACTGCTTTAGTGTGTATTTTATCATTTTGTTTTGGCAGATCTGTTCATTTGAGGCACAGATATATAGATACAATGATACTGTTTGCCTCCTGTCATAAAGATAAGACTTCTTGTTTGTTTTCAAAGTATAGGAGATGTACAAAAGCAGGTGAGATTCTCCATTGTTTTTTTCCAAAACCATTTTGTAAGAAGAAAAATTATCTAACTTGGAAATTTCCTTTCACAAAGTAAGGCTACTTACACAAGTCAGATGATTCACGTCTCAGGGCTGAGAATCTGACATGTGTACAGCGCTCGTCGTCCTGGAGGATCTACGGAGAACGAGGAAGGCTCGTAATGAAAATGGGGGCGAGGGGTGAGCGCAGCAGTGCCACTCCGTCTTTCTCCCCTCTCCCCAGAGCAGAATGGCACTTTAGGTACAGCGCTCGTTCATGCATCGTGCAGTCATTTGAAAGGATAGTGAAAGATCCTTTCCAGCGACAATTATTGCACGTGTCTACGTAGCCTAAGTGAATTCAGTTACAACATATAAATAAAAAAAACTCCTGCATGGTACTACTTTGTCTGCAATGCCAAAACTGCTCCACTATACCATAGTATACACACCAAGTGAGCCAAATCATTTACATGGTTTACAGAACCAGATCTTTATCATGGTTTTACAAGCTCAGACTCCCAGGTGGGAAGAACAGTAGGAGATCTTAGCTCTGCAAGAGCACGGAGTGGGGAAAGTGGCCCGGGGCAGCACCCTCACCTGACGACAGCCAACTGGGGAAAAATAGAAACTAAGATAGCCGGTAAATTAATGTACAAAAAGATATCAGTGCATTTACTGTGGCAGCTCATTTTTACTCTCCTGGCTACAGCTGCCATTGGATCCTTTGGCAACTAATACATCTGGGAGACAGATTTCTTTGCCTCCACCCCAAGCCACATCCTTCTCCAACCACTACATTACTGGAATAGTATTGAACCCATTAAAGTAGCAACTCAGTATGACAACTTAGATATTTGTTTACATTGCAAAATGCCGCCTAATAAGCCCACGGATATCATAGGGATTTGTGAAAATTACACAATTATCAACCTACATTTCCCAATCTTGAATTAGAACAGTGCAACCCACAATAAATGTTAGAATAACCAGTTCCCTCAAAAGTCATTTAAACCAAATCAAATATTTTGGCTTTGTTTTTAATTTGGTTAGTTGGCTTGCATAAAATACTAGAACTAACCTATTTGGATAGGGTGTGGCAAATGTAAAAATCACAGTCAGCATTTTATTGCGGGCGTTTTTCTTTTGAGAATGTTTTTACCACTTCCTGTAACAAAATAGAAGTCAGCTGGGACACAACAAGAAAAATTAGCTTTTTTCTTTTCCTAAAGTCCTATCCCATTTAGATAAAGAGGGAGGTTACATTCCCACCAGATTGTGTCAATCCCATATTAGAAATTTCCCTATCAATTCTTGTCCTGCAGACGGGTCATATGTATAAAGAAACAAAACAAAAAAAAACAAAATACCTTCATTGTGACGTAAATTCATTCATAGGCGAGTAAATTGTCTTTGTTCCTGTTCGAAAGATTCTTGGCACTTCCTGTACCACTGACACAACCGGACGTGAATAAAAATTCTCCCAAGCTTATAACCCTCACAAAATTTAGGTTTAGGCTTTCTTTCTACTTTAGAACTGAACAACATGTGTGATTATATTTCTAAATAAGCAATCCAACCAGTTGCTGGCCATGGCACTGGTTTTAAAGGGCCCGATTTATGAAAGCTATCCAAGGCTGGAGAGGATACGCTTTCCTCAGTGTACCTAGGTGATCCAAAAAACCTGGAATGGATCTGGAATTAAAACATTTGCTAACAAATAGCAAATGACTATAGGAAATCCATGCCAGGTTTGCAGGATCACCCAGGTTCACTGAAGAAGGTGTATCCTCTCCAGCCTTGGAGAGCTTTATTAAATCAGGGCCAATGAAGGGAAAGTTAGGTGAATGTGTTAACAGATAGAGCATTTAGGATCTTCGATCACATTGTACCAGACCAGGGACTTGCAAAGTGTCAACACACTACAGCCTTAAAACTTTCACTTTTAAACAAATGAGAAACAGCTATAATTAAATTTAGTCTAACAAGTTCTCTCAAAATGAAATACATGGGTGTTTAGCTTTAAAGTACATCCAAAGATTTCTATTTGCATTGAGTAATGGTTAAAATCCTGCCAGTTTTATTTTCCCTATTTATGTACCACAGGAGACAGGTCTTCTTGTCCTACAGATACAAGTAGAAATATCTACAAAGAGAGAAATATATTTTTAAGTGTCCTTATTGAAATATTTTCTCCTTCTATTTTTGTTCTTGCAATAACAATCCAATATTCAAGTAGCACACTATCCAGGAATAAGGACTGCTGTCCCTGCCAGAGAAGGACAAGAATCTGGCAGACTGGTCTAAAGAACGCAGGGGAAAAAATGGCATGAATAATATGGCTTCAGGTACAATAAATCTAATCTTGTAGTTTATAGCAGTGGTCGCCAATCAGTGGTCCGTGGACCATTGATGGTCCGCAAGAAAATTTTGGTGGTCCACTGAAAAATGTGGGCATTATTTGCAATTCTTGTTTTTATTATTATTAAAACAAACATAATATTTTAATAAATTCTTATATTCTGAATGACAATTTTTGCCTTTATATTGCACTAAATTCATGAACTGTACTAGAGACAGAAAAACAAGGGAGGCGCAGCGTGATGTCAGTGTAGTATTAAGTTGTATGAGGTAACCATTGCCGAGCCGTATGCTTCAGTATTGTTTCCACCATTACAACAGTCACCCCGCTCTGCGCATACCGATTCTCATCCAAATGTTTTATTTTAATTTATTTCTCAGATGCTCCTTTAAGTAATTATGACCTTAACTGTGTATTTTCTTTAACTAGTATATTTATTGGCTTCAAATAGTTTGACTTTGATAACTATCATTTCTTGTTTGGTCTTAGATTGAAATGAAATAAACTCATATTGAGCGAGAAAAAGCAAACAAAGATTTTGCATTTGTTTAGTAATACCAACGATAATGCAACTAATGATAATAGTATTATTAGTAAAACGTCACTTAACCATGAGTTCATCATTGAATCAGAGCCTCCACAGTCCTTGTCAGGCACTATTAGGAAGATCATTATTTTACAAATGTATTTATCTTTTTTTAAAAATTCATATCAATGGTCCGCGGGATTAAAAATTATGATTTTAGTGGTCCGTGAGGTCAGAAAGGTTGGCGACCACTGGTTTAGAGCATATGACTATTAAATTATATTAGTTCCATATTCTTTTGAAAAGTAAATATAATACTGCAAAGAACTGAAAGACTGAATTTATATTTAAAAGAAAATGCTAATTACATTTATTTCAGTTACTATGGGCTTCCACATGTAACTGTTCTTTACATGGCTGTCTCATAATTCAGATGGTATTAGGATTCAAGCTTAAACATGATAGTAAGGAAATTCCATCCTACAAGTGACTGTACTACCTAAACAACATCTATAAATTCTGGCCTTAACCTGCCAAACAAATCAAAGTACTGGCATCTATCATTGATACAGACACACCCAACTATAAACCACAAGCACCAACAATTTCTATTGACATGTACCCAACACAGAACACCAGGCTGAAATCATGTTTATAACATAATAAAAGTTAACTTTAAGCCTATTGTTAATATCACACAACAAAGACAAAAGCTGTATCAATACTGCAGTGAGACTCACAGAGACAAAGAACACAACTTAACACAAATTCCTATGCAGAACCAAAACAGAACAGCTAATGTCAAAAAAACCTAGAAAATGCATTTAGTATTGGAGTTTGCATGAAAAAAATCCAGTGCATTTACACATGCAATGAGATTTTTGGTACTCAGAAACAATAAATACATAAAAACACAAAAATGCATGCAAACCCCAACTCACAAAGCATCACTGCTATCAACCTGATAACTATCAGCTTCACAGTTGCCTACAAAGCAACTTCTGCTGATAAAACATCCCTTACAGTGGACTTTTTCTAGGATCATGTGCACTTTAATGTTTACAGGAATGTTACATTGTTTTAAAGTGTTTTTATTACTTGCTTGGAATTTTTGAATCCTTTAGTTTACTTGAACACCCAGTGCGTCCGAATATAGGACGACGTCACCCATTTCCCAAGATAAATTGCTCAGTAACTTAGTGATCACTAGGCTCAAACACTTGTCACTTGGAGAGGTTATTAGCTGTGATCATGAAGGGGGAAATCAAAAGTTCCTGTCCCTTTGATGTATGCATTTTACAGTGCAAGTTCTTTTATACAAGAGTCTCGTTATTTTAAGAAGATAAAAATATTGTTTACAAGTGTGTCATGCTTTTTTTTTTTTTTTTGGGGGGGGGGGCTGCAAAGGGTTGTTTGCTCTGAATTCCTATAATAATATTTTAGAGAATGATGGACAGGAGGACAGGATGGTCCGCCTACTAACAGCACCTACGGCTGTAATATACACTGCAGCACCCAGCAAGTACCTCACAAAGTATTAGATTCTTTCACTATTGTGAACGCTTCTAATTTTACCTCTGTGCACATTTCTGAGAAAATCAGTAAGCCAATTATAAGGGTAGAGGAATTCAAGGAAATTGTAAAACACAATGTTACCATGGCTGCAAGAATAAAAAAAAGTGAAACTTGTTGTCTTTTTGTGGCAAACTTCAAAAGACTGAATGGAAGGGTTATTAAATACATTATGTAACCATTTTATATCAATAATTGGAAGCACAACTTAAGCCATCTCATAAAGGCCCAGTCGCTAGGACTAAATGTAAACAAATATGCGACATAGGTACTAAGAATGCTGTCCAACTAGGGTAACCTAAATAAATACATTTAGAATTCTTAAGTATTGGTTTTTCATTTTACATCCCCCATTGCTGCTCATCTGCAGGTATGCCCTCTAGCAATGGCTGCATGGTGTCTCTCAAGGTGCCCACAGTGGACCATGCATGTGTAATGTGTGTCGGTACAGACAATTTAGGAGTCCATCTGAAGCCTCTGCAACAGAGTAGCAATGGCACAACAGAAACAAAGACCTGGCATCCAACAGAAAAAAATCTGAATATTTATTTTTATGAGAGGACCTTTTTAATTAAAGCCTTTAATAAAACCCTTTGAAATAAAGTAAAAATTCTGTTTGTGTTTTTTTTTTTGTTTTTTTTTTCAAGTGCAACACTCTTCAAGAATGAATGGGAGTGCAAAGCCTCCTGGGATACCTACGTTGTTGCCTTGGCACAAGTACTTCCAAACGCAATGCTCCTGAACAAAAAAATAAAAATGCTTACCTCTCCAGTAGACGGTGCCTCTGAACTTACTTGTCTTCAAGCATTACAGTTCTAAGCATGTAACACTTCTGGTAGAGTTGAATGCCCACATACGTAGCTGTGGTTTCTCCTGCCATACCTTATAAGACAAAGCTGTGACCGGGACAGGTATGAAGAACCAACAACTGCAGCAGAAATGCTGGCATGGAACAATCCCAGAAATGTAAGGGCTAAAGCCAGAAGCTGTACAGCAGGGGTGCCCAACAGGTGGATCGTAAAGGCCACGCGAGTAGATTGCGGAGCCATGAATTTCAAAATATACTCTACCGAGCCCAGGAGTTTTTACTGTTGGTAGATCATTTTGACTTGGTAATTTAAAAAGTAGCTTGCAAGCTAAAGAAGTGTGGGCACCCCTGCTGTACAGCATGAAATCGGGGGAGTTCACAATCACTGCGTCCCACTGAGGTATTCACAGTCTTCTCTCTTTTTGGGCCTCTACATAGTAGACTGAAAATTGTCAGCACCAAGATGCAGATTGAAATAAAAGTAAAATAGTAATTTGCAAATTTAAATAAATTGACAATTGGTAAATATTCATGATGCAATGACAAACAATATGCCACTAAATAAAGGATTAAATCTACTCTGACATATTAATGAATATCTGACATTTTTGTAATGGGTTTTACATCTACTTCATGCCCATGTATACAAGAATTTCTCTAGTGCATTTCCCTGGACACAATCAGACGCCGCTTTATGTCCAGCATAACGTGCTGCAACCCTGACCCATATTGTATGCATTACACCCGGCTTTAATGGTGATTAATGCAAATGTGTGCAGACTTGGGTGTAATTAGCCATAGGCCACTGACGGGCGAATTGCGTGCAAGGCCACCGACGGGCGAATTGCGTGCAGGGCCACCGACGGGCGAATTGCGTGCAGGGCCACCGACGGGCGAATTGCGTGCAGGGCCACCGACGGGCGAAATGCGTGCAGGGCCACCGACGGGCGAAATGCGTGCAGGGCCACCGACGGGCGAATTGCGTGCAACGCCACTGACAGGCCAATGCATGCAAGGCCACTTACGGGCAAAAGAGTGCAAGGCCACTGATAGAGATGCCTGTGTTTTGCAGTTGCTGAGGAACTACAAGTCCTAACATGCCCCTCCAGGCTGTGTGACAGAACATGCTGGGACTTGTAGTTCCTCAACATCTGGAGAGCCATAGGTAGAAGAGCAGCTGTATGAGGAATTCCCGGAGCGTACCGGGCTGCCCAGTGATACAGATGCACACACACGTCCGCATGCACAGCCCAGTCAGCTCTCCTCCTCCGTCCCCGCACAATGAAGTAAACAGGTGATGCAAATGTCCCAGCCGCTTCCCCCCTCACCTCAGGCGTACGCCTTTCCCCGGCCTTCCCGACGTACCGGGCCTTGTTCTCTCTCCACCCACAAGGCTCGTATATTCTCCCGTTCTACCCGAGGTTCCGAGCGGCCGACATCCCGCGCACCTCCTCACACAGCGCCCTAGTTCGTACTGATCTCTCATTGGACGAACGAGCTGCCAGTCAGAACCAGTACGCCAGCCTACCCAGTTGCACCAACCAATACACGTTCAGAGGTCTCCTGAGGCTATCAATGATTGGCCAGAAGTCACGTCACTACCGTAGAGAATGGCAGGTTACAGCTCAATGACCACAGCGTCACCACCCTAGTTCCTAAAAACTCCAATCCCTCGGAGCTGGGTGGGACACGAGCCCACTGAGTAAGCTTATTGGCTTTAGTAGCTGTCAGTCAAAAATTAGTCCGCCTAACGTGGCCCCTGAGAGCCTTAATACCTGTGATTGGCTGGTTTGATTCACGTGTTGTATATTTGTGCCCTGCAGCCAATAAGTGGGCGAGTTATTTATAGACTTCATTTACTTTACCTGTCAGGTACTGTAACCTCCCGGGGGGCGGGGCCTGCCAGAGGCTATAAAATGCATTATTGGCAGAAATCCTTTTCATTTCATGTCATACTCCATGGGATGTAAGCCTGGCTGCAGAGAATGTATGGCCAGCAATATGCTTTATTACTTGACACATTCACATGTAAGTTTATTTTTAGAATGGCAGAAATACCATTGCTGCAGCAGTATTCTATTTCTCACCCAACACTATCCATGGCAATGTTCATATTATATTATTAATTATTATACACTCTACTTCAGGGTTTTCACACTTATGGAGGCACATAAACCCACGCACTGCTTTTGCGTTGCATTTATTTTATTGAACAATCACAAGCCCAGTCACCTGGAGTTTTATTCTTTTATGGTTCTTAGAATTCCAGACATTTTACCTATCTGTGACCTCATTAGGGGGATTTGCTTTACTTCCTCTTCATGTGATAGGGGTGACCCCAGACAGCAATAAAACAGTGTCAGACTTTTCACATTACACTAAACCTGGAAATGTCTGATTTCCTATCACTTCCTGCCACATAAATAGTGGGGAGAACCTTCTCAACAGAAGCTTAGACAGCAATAAATGGTAGGCAGAGGTTCTAACCTTTCCTCACACTACTCACATTTTAAAAAAAAGTGTTTGAGGTCCTAAAGCCCAACTGCCAGGTGTGTCATGGAGTAAGGTATGGCAGGGGTATGTGTAGCAGAGGGGTGAAAAGTGTGACAGTGGGCAGTATGTGCAGGAAAGGAGAGCTACATGCAGGTAAGTAGTGCAGGGTAATACTAAGGTATGTGAGTGCAGGGGGTAGGACAGAGAGCAGTAGATACAGTAGAGGAGTGTGGAGTCAGTGGACAGTATGAAAAAGGTAAGTATGTGCAGGAGAGTTGTGAAGCCTAGGGCAGTGGGCAGTATGTGCAGGAGAGACGTGCTGAGAGTGTGACAGGGACTGATGGTACAGGAGAGGAATGCAGTGGGTATGACAGTGGGCAGTATGTGCAGGAAAGGAGAGGTACATATAGGTAGGTAGCGCAGGGTAATACTGAGGTCATGTGAGGGCAGAGGGTAGAACAGGGAGCAGTAGGTACAGGAGATGAGTGTCAGTGGGCAGTATGAAAAAGGGAGGTATGTGCAGGAGAGTTGTGAAGGCTAGGGCAGTAGGCAGTATTTGCAGGAGAGTTGTGAAGGCTAGGGCAGTAGGCAGTATTTGCAGGAGATGTCTGAAGGCTAGGGCAGTGGGCACTATAAGCAGGAGAGAAGTGTTGAGAGTATGGTATAGTGCTGGAGAGGAATGCAGTGGGTATGACTGTGGGCAGTATGTGCAGGAGAGGAGGGCAGAGGGTAGGACAGGGAGCAGTAGGTATAGTAGAGGAGTGTGGAGTCAGTGGATAGTATGAAAAAGGTAAGTATGTATAGGAGATGTCTGAAGGCTAGGGCAGTAGGCAGTATGTGCAGGAGAGAAGTGTTGCGAGCATGACAGGCAGCGATGGGTGTAGGAGAGGAATGCAGTGGGTATGACAGTGGGCAGTATGTGCAGGGGAGGAGTGCACACAGTATAAAAGAGGGAGTTGTGTGCTAGAGAGGAGTGCAAAGAGTATGACAGGGCAGTAGTTTCAGTAGAGGAGTATGAAGGATATGACAGGTGAAAGTATGTTCTGGAGTTTAGTGCAGAGTATGACAGGTAGAGGAATATGCAGAGGAGGAGTGTGTAGGGCAGTAAGTGTAGTTAAAGAATGTGGGTATGACAGTGGGCAGTATGAACATGAGAAGCGTGCACACAGTAGAAAAGAGGAAGGCTTGTGCAAGAGAGGAGTGCAAAGAGTATGACCGGGCAGTAGTTTCAGTAGAGTATGAAGGATATGACAGGTGAAGGTATGTTCTGGAGTTAGTGCAGAGTCAAACAGGTAGACAAATATGCAGAAAAGGAGTGTGTAGGATAGTAGGTGCAGGCAGCAATGTGAAGAGTATGACAGTGGGCCGTATGTGCAGGCTGCAGAAGATCAATAGCTTTGAGATGCAACTAAGAATAAATAAAAGTATTTTATTATTATTATTGGCAAATCTATTTTAGCAAACTAAATGTCTTTCAGTTTATGGTTAATCTCCCTGTAATTTGCCTGAGGTATAGACATGTATGAAATGTTATATGATGCCTTGTATGTCTCAGAGGCCCAGCACTGTCACCTACAAAAGCATATGCCCATTTTTGAGCACCTTTGTTCCAGTTTTTGCAATTCACTCTCCTGATTACAGTAAGCTGAAGCCTAATTGCTATGAAACCAAATTACTGTACTTTATATAATTGCTCCTTTTTAAAAGCTCTAAGGTTAGTTTATTAAAGCTGATTTTCCAAGCTTAACATAGTTATTTTTTGTTATTAACAAGCCCTTAGAATGTAAAACAAATGTAACCCTTATTAATATAGATGTGGGTAAAGATGCATGTATAATAAACAAAAAAAATAAATAACCACTTTACTTTAAATAACGCAGTGCACTGTTCAATGATTTTGCAAACTGTAGCCACACAGCAACCAGACATAATTCATCCCTGAGCTGACTGCAGTCAATTGATATGTGGCTGATTGAAGTTGTTGGGCTTGTGTTTACAGTCTTTTACACTTAACTTTATTAAGTAGCCCTGTAGGTATGATATTCATTAGTCTAGGAAGTATCAATTATTTGTATGTATTATACCTCCCATTCCATGTAAACTCAATTCATCTTGGACACACCTTGTAGTCATAATTTGTCTGAAAGGTGTAAGACTACCCCTTGAGGTAATAACTGGTATTGCAGTTCTCAAATACTGCAAAGACTTCATTCTGATCATAAACAATATGCACAGAAACAAGAGTTATTAATAGCCTTTTTGCACACTTTGTTTTTGTTACATTACAGTTCATATATTATGAATCAAATGTAAAAAAAAAAAACTAAATCAGATTTTTCTAAATTGGTGTGATGATGTCCAGAAATGATCCCTTAGCATGCAGGTCTAAAAATACATGTGTTTAACTTTTGATAGAGCTGAACTAGTACATCTATTTTGATTGCTGTCTGGGTCCCTGCTCAGGGAAGTCTCCCCTCAATTTACCCAGATAACCATTGTCACAAAGGAAGAAAATAATGCTACAATCTATCCAGAGACAAATGTCTAAGTTGAGCATTTTCCTCACTAATACTTATTGGGCCTGATTTATTAAAGCACCACAAGACTGGAGAAAATACACTTTTATTAGTACTTTTATTAGTTTATTAGAACCTGGGTGATCCAATAAACCTGAAATGGATCTGGTGCAGAATTGAAAACATCACCCAGGTTCAATAATGAAAGTGTATCTTCTCTACTCTTGGAGAGCTTTAATATTCTTCTCTGGGACAGGAAGTCATGGGAAATCACACCACAGCAAATGGAGACAACAAGAGAATAAACTGATGGGGGGATTCATTAACTCTCAACAGTTGGCTCAGTGGCTATCACTCTGGCCTCAGGTTTGAATCTCGGCCAAGACACTACTTTGAGTTTGTTTGTTCTTCCTATGTTGATGTGGGTTTCCTCTGGACACTCTGGTTTCCTCCCACATCCCACACTTATTGGCATGGCTATGGACTCTGTAAAGCTCTTCATAATATGTTGGTACTATATAAATACAAATTAATAATACTCTATCAAAACAATGAGTATACATATACTTGGGTAATAAAATGAACAGCTCTTGAGACTTTAAGCGATCAAAAAATAAAAATCCCAGCTATTTATTGAACTGTTCATAACAATGAACCCTCTATAAAAAAAATTACACAAAAAAGACCTACAATTAGTCAATTCTGATCATGTAATCCCAGTTACAGCATATATTTCACGTTTTTGCTAACAAATATCTGAACTGCGTGACAAACTAAAATATATATAAAACAACATTAGTACAGTGATACTATTGCAGCACTCTATATTGGAGGTTCACATGTGCTTAGTTTTTAAGGAGGCAACAACTGAGCTAGTGTGAAGAAATCAAGAAATTCAGTGATAATGACATATGGTTAATGAAAAGTTATCAGAAAAGTTATCAGAAAAGTTATCATTTAGCTTTGATTAGGGAATGTTCAGGTTCGTATTTATAGTTAGACAATTTACCCAAAAACTACCTTTTTTTAAATACCTAACAAAAAAATATGTGAATACCCAAGGATTTTTGCAAATTGTAGATTTTTCCTCGCACAAATGAATAAAAAAAAAAAAACTAAACTGTAAAATGTTATTGGTTTAGAGACATAATTTGAATATGCCAAACTCGAAGACAGTTATTCACTACACAGCATTGAACTGATAACGAATCACAGAAAACGTTTTCTAGTTATATTATCTTGAAAAGGTCATGTTACATTTTATTTGAGATCAGTTACTTTTCCCTCCATTTTAAAGTTACCTTCTTTCATTCCATACCTCTCTAATAAAGCCAGTACAGGTAATCTCCGAGTTAAAAATGGGACTGTAGGTTTGTTCCTAAGTTGAATTTGTATGTAAACCGGAACAGGTACATTATTTTAATAAATGCAATTAGAAAAGATGTTTGTCTCAAAATATTATTAGGCAGTGTGGTGTCAGTTATTCTATAAAATCATCACTGTTAAAACAAAAAACAACTTTAAACTTTATGTAGCCTAGACATTCATTACCTTCTGGAGCAAGCTGTGCTTTGACATGTGATATGATATATATAAAAGAATAAGCGGCAGAGTTTGACGGCAGAAGAGCTCAGTCTCAGCTGTGTTTAGCAAAAGATTTCTTCTGCAGTCATGCAAACCCCCCCTCCCCTTCAAGCATCCATTCTGTACACAACCTGTTCGTATCTAGGAGGCGTCTGTGTCGGATGATTTAAACTTGGGGAATACCTGTATATGGTGAAACCACAGGCAAGAATGGAATCCTCTCTGTATGCTGTCTTTATAACCTATTTTTGAAGATGGATTTTTCCATGGCTGTCCTCCATATCCGTTCTCTGACTTGCATGTGTTTTTAAACATTGGAAACAAAGTATACACGTTTTTGGTTAGTGGTTAGGTGAATAGAGTCAGGATTGGTATAAAATTCATGACACATTTTAAAACTTCCACAAAATGCACTTTTAAAATCATCCCTAATGGCAACAACCTACTCTAGGTTGGCAGCGTTACTCCCAGCTTTCTAAGATAAGTAAAGGAGAATCCTTTTGGAACAAAATATGTAGACAATTGACATTGCTCTGCCATGCAGACACAGAATAAATGTACGCTCTATTAGAGGGCTATCAGGTAGGTTTAGCTGTCTAAATAGGAGATTGTGCTATATGTGAGGAATGGTTGTCCCAGGAGAGGAATATATAATCTGCCAATAAATAAATAAACCCAACAATTACCTGCAATTGAGTTGAATTGGTTCATAAATTTTATTCTAAAAGCAATTTTTAAATCAATTGAACCTTGTGTATTGGTGTTTAAGTAAACGAGGAATACTAAAGAGGTGCCTCCACAACAGAAGAGTAAACAGGTCGTTTATATATATGTTGTGGTAGTTTGTTCTCCACCTGTTTCCTGTTTGTACACAGCATTTGATAAAGATACTCTAGTATTTCAAAACTTACACATCAAAATATTTATTTTATTTATATGCAGGTCCGTTAACAGTTATCCTAATTGACTCAGGACAAAGCGTTTAATGTGTGCACATTACTGGCTGTTGAATAATGCAGGGTACTTAGTGAAAAAACTGTTTACATTTTCAGTGTGGACAAATTAGCAAAGAAACCTGAGCTGGTGGAAAAAAATGATAGAGTAATTTTGTAGTAAATATAGGAGGCATTGGTTAGGAGACACAGATAACAAACATTAGTGCCGGGTGTACACCATGCCGATGTTCACCACCTTTTCCCTTAAATACCATTGGGAAGAAATATGGAAGATATCAAAGGTCTTGGCTAAATTTTATGATAATCTCCTAATTGAACACAAGTGATTGTAATGGAAGACCACAGAAGACTTGTATTGTTTGCAAGTGGCCAGATTTTCATCCAAATTCTAGACATTGCTGAGAATCCTATGTTCCTTAACATACATGTTAACAAGTGAGAAAAGGAGATATATCCCAGTATGAGCTTACCAAGTGAAGAGAGACCTGCTCAGATCACAACCTTTTTTGCACCACAATCAGATTCCACCAAATCTATTCCTTTGGTTGCTGTTGTAGACACACTGGGCTGATTTAATAAAGCTCCCCAAGGCTGGAGAGGATACACGTTCGTCAGTGAAGCTGGAATGGATCTGGTCCAGGATTGAAAACATTTGCTAACATAGCAAAGTACTTTTCCAGGTTTGCTGGATCACCCAGCTTCACTGATGAACATGTATCCTCTCTAGGCTTGGAGAGCTTTAGGAAATCAGGTACTTTTTGTCCAAATTTATACGCTCAAGTGTTGATTGCATGTTTTCTAGTATTGGGGATTGGGGAGCTGGTTAACTGATAGAAATAGTGTACCGGGTATATGTAATCATCTGGAATTAAGAACTAAGCACAACTGTGAGAGTATGGTTACCCCATAAAAGGAAATGATTTGCGAATGGGGACCTATGGTAGGATCATTAGATATTTTATTAAAAAGGTGCAGATTTAAAAAAAAAAAAATAATATTGGAATGACATTGCCACGTTAAAACTCATAACAATATAAAATAATTTCACTCAGTTTAAGGTGTTACTGTCACAGATCCCTACAGGACTAATGGTTATGTGCAATCATTAGCTCCACTTAGCCTGTACCCTCTCTAGCCAGCAACAGCTGTTGTAAAATCTCCAAACTCCCTTGTTGAGTTCACATTCCTTCCTGTGATTTTTCAAAAATTATTGGTAGTCTCAGAGCACTATATCATTCCGCAGGCTTTCCATCTGCTGGTGGAAGTGGAAAAACCACCTGAGGTGCCTTAGCCTTAGCACTCCCTCTGGTGTTGGGTGTCATTATCTACCAGTTACATGGTCTCTACCAAGTCACATGATCCTCCCGATTTAAAAAAAAAAGTGAATTTAATACAAGATAATTTTATGGTACCGTTTATAGAAGCCCCAACTAGAAATGATACTCTGCTGGACCTAGTTCTTTCTAACAATGCAGAGCTTATAACAAATGTGCATATAAAAGAGAATCTAGGTAGCAGTGACCATAATATGATTTCATTTAATGTAAGCTGTAAACAGGAAGCAAAAACAGGAAAGATAAAAACATAAAATTTTAGAAGAGCAAATTTTCCATTAAGGGCATCTCTCTTGGACTGGGAGACAATATTGTACTCAAAGAATACTGTACAGAAATGGGAATGTATCAAGTCTGTTCTACAAAAGCACACTGAAAAATATATTTCAATGGGTAGTAAGTTTAAGAGGCTAAA
>NC_092864.1:53404583-53406907 GCF_032062135.1 Pyxicephalus adspersus | reverse complement strand
CTGGGATATCTCTATTTCCCTAGTGGTTGAACTTGATGGACTTATGTCTTTTTTTCAACCTAACCTACTAACTGTAACTATGTAACAAGATGAACAAGGATATCTTTACAATCTCTGATGCGATTTGGTACTGCCCTTTGTCCCTGCGGTTACTTTATTCAGACCTTTGCTGATGCCACCTGCCCTGACCTTGGCCTGTCTGACTGGTTTAGCCTCATTACTAAATAATGTTTCCATTTTTTGTAAGTACAAACTACCGCATATCTGAAACGTTTTGTTTTGGAAATACACATATATGCTTGACAAAGAAAGAAAGACAGGCATACTTTTCTTGGGAGCATTGCCTTCTATCAAATCCAAACTATTCAGCTCAAAGCCAAATTTCATGCTAAAATGTGAAATGAAAGCTTCCTTTATACATCAGAAGTGTTTCTATTTGCACATTATCTATTTTGTGTTATTTAAAATGTGTAATAAAAACTTCCAATTGACCCTGACAGTTTGCTGTTGTAGCCTCCATTTCCTTTTTTTCAGGTTGAATACTTCCTACTAGTGTTATCGGCCCCTTGTTTTGATCCTATTTATTCTTTTACAAAAAAGTAATTTTAACATTACACACATTGTACTCGACAATGGGGTAAAGGCTATCAAGAAGAACAATATACCACAAAATGATATACAATGTCTTTAATTATGTTTCTTGGTAACAAAACATGTCATAAATATTGTAAATTATGTGATTAATTGGCTGCTCTTAAGGCAGCACCATGACTACACTGCCATGAGGGTATTGAAAGTACTGTCAGCCAGTCATGTAAAACAATTAGGAGCAGAATCCCCTAGCAAGACTTAAAATCTTTCACTTTAGCCAAACGTACTTGTCTCCAATATCACTATTGTATCCCTTTGCATATTTTTTACCTGGAAGATGCTGAAAGAAACAAAATACCAAAAATTATTAAAATGATAATAAACTCAAATAAAAATTATTAGTAAGTACCATACATCGATAAAGAGACCACTTACATCACGGTATTGATAGAATAACTTGTCATACATTGCTCCTCCAATTGTGACTTCTGGAACAAAGGTGGGCAAGACGAAGAGATTGGCAATCTTACATTTATCTTGTACACTGCAAGACAAAAAGTCACAGATAGCAGCTGAAAAAAAAAGAACATTTCCATATATATATATATATATATATATATATATATATATATATATAAATAAATAAATAAATAAAAGTAAGATAAAATTTTAACCATATTTGGTACAAAAACACCACTATGTTAAAAGCATAGCCATACCATATATAAAAAAAATCAATAAATTGTAGCTTACACATGCTTAAATGTGGTAAATGCATTACTTTATTTCAGGTGCTTGCCTTTATTTTTGCATAAATCCTGCCCAGTAACATACTTTACGTCCTAGTGTGATAAAACTAATTGTACTGTATTAATGGAAAAGCAATGAAAACAATCCTCCTTTTTAGTTTTCGTACAATAATCGTCTCAGGGCCGAGATCGGACCAGAATCTGGTGTGTGTACAGCGCTCGTCATCCATCGCCCAAACGACCGTCCTGGCGGATCCATGGACAATAGACGACAAACGATCTTAATGGAAGTGAATAGGGAGAGAGCGCAGCTCTGTTTTCTCCCCCTCCCCTCCTCCATAGAGCAGAACGGTGCTGTATGTACAGCACTCGTTCAAGCATTGTGCAGTCCGTTAGTCGTTGGAAAAGATCATAAAAGATCCTTTCCAACAACAAATATTGCACGTGTGTACATAAGCCTTAGGGAGGTGTTCTGTTGTACACAAGACATAGCTGAGAACAATGCTAACTGATAAGAGTGCAGCAGACGCAGAGAGACCAGGAAGGTATCTCCCAAGATTTGGGACCGGATAAAATGTATTCAAAACACTTTAAGATGTATAATAAACAGACCATTTAAAGAGCTAAATAAAAGAACTGTACCAATTATGACCTAAAAGTTAATTCGCACTTTAAAAGGTCAAACCTGCAGGCTCCAAATTATTTGAACGTCACAAATCTCTACGCTTTACCTCCTCTGCAAATAAAACACAGTTTACAGTGGGCTGACTACAACAGGTACCACTACATTATTTGCATGGCATAGGAAGACCTCCCTCAAAGTCCCACAAAGAGATCACCTGCTGGCAACTAGGGGAAAGTAAGGTATTCAGATCACAAGTCAAAGATCTATTGGGACCTACACAGTTAAGTTGCTGAAAACGAAAGCATTTGTCAACATGTAATCATTATGACTGTAAAATATAAACAAGAACAACTTGCAAA
>NC_092864.1:53395216-53403660 GCF_032062135.1 Pyxicephalus adspersus | reverse complement strand
ATTATATTATAATACATAATTATAAATATTAATTTTAAAAAATAATGAAATAATAGACAACAATGTAATCTTAAAATAAAATATAAAATTAAAAATGTTCTTTTATTTTTAATTCATGTTGTGTGGTGTTTTTGTACTGTAAAAACCATTTAAAAGCAGATTACATTGTAATCTATTACCAGGTAAGGCCATTATCTTTCCTAAATGTTAGGTGGTTCCTTCATTTTTTTCTCTACTTGGTTTTAACAACAAATGTGCCAATAATTAGAAAAATGTCATTTACATTTTGTTAGGTTCCACAATGTCATACCTAGCTGTTAAATAAAATAGTTTTGGGTCATATCTGCAATTTATTTGCAGGAAAGTAAAACACATTCTCTAGACATTCTCTAGTAGTCATTACCAAAACAAAACTAGGCGACACTTACAGCATACGTAAATGATGGAAGGAGATGTCTGTTTGCTCTAACCATGGACCTTTAGTAATCTTAATGTACTCAAGGTCCTCAGCAACCTGAAAGGTACACAAAGAACATAGAGATTATTGGCAGAGCACAACATTTCAAGACTGTAAATACTCTTGTTCCTCTTGCTACGAAAACAGAAGTGACTTAGGCTCAAGTTACTAGGGTAATGGTTAGCTTTAGAAAGCGGGGAAAAAAATCATACACAAATCTCATTCTGGTTAAGTTCTCTGTAACCATCATCCCCATGAGCCCCCATAACTGAGGGCAGGCTGCAGCAATGTTGGTCACTAATCCCCCTTTCCTATTATGGCTGTTGTTTATTTGTAAATGTTTCAGGGCTGCAGAGGAGCTGCTGTGGTGATTTTGTAAGTACTATAAGGAACATAGTGTGCATTGCATGTTAAAAACCTAACTTTGGTTGGAGCTACCATTGTGTGGGTCATAGGAAAAGTATGGGGATATGGGCCTACAGGCTGTAGTAGCACTGGCTGCTCCTCTCTCTCTTGCCTCTAGAGTGTTGTGGCCTCATCTAAAGATGTGCTAGATGCTGTTTATTTTTATTTAATCTTGAATTATAAAATGTTTGTTTTGATTTATAACTGGATTTTATCAAGCTTTACAAAGATAAAATAAGACTGTTTGATATTCTACATTATTATTGTGTAATATTTTTTTATAGTACCACAACATTTGGCACCACAGAGTACTTAAAAAATATTTTACATTTTATGTTACACAGGACAGAATATAAGAAAAAAAAAAGTCATATAAATTTTTTTTTGTATTAAGAACTATATATTACCAATAGAAGATTTATATTTCCTTACCTGCTCCACATTCACTGCATCACCGCCAGAATACTGTAAAACCTCTGTTGTCTCACTACAATAAAATAAGAATTTTAGTCCATAGTTTAAAAGCATTTAGACAAATATGTGATTGAAAAAAAGAGGGATTTGTTTTGCTTACATCAGTTAGATTTTCAATTTTAAGCTGCAGCTTAATAAAAATATGAAGGAGCGAAGCTGATTGGGAGGAGTTAAGAACAATGGTTCTCCCTCTAAATTCATCCAAATCTTGAGATCCACTGCCAGTTGTGATTTTTTTTTACAAGCAGTTATTTATTAGGTTATGAAGCTATTGTTTTTTAAAATTGGTGTTTTATCTGAACACTGAAAAATGTACACGGTCATTTCGGCCAAAGTCTGTAAGGGACCTTTGTGGGGGGGAAAACGCACACAAAAAAATGACAAAACAATCTGTAAAAATCTGATATTGTCACCTTATCTTGGGAAGGAAAGATGTTTTGTATGCATCTTCAATACTCTGAAGGTATGGCAGAGCAACTTTCTTTTCATTAGCCTAAAAACAAAATAGTGTCAATAGGTAGTAACAAAGCCAGAAGCAAAAAGAATGAGTCCGTGCACATATTCTCTCTATATAAATAGGCTGTAAATAAAAAAAATTGATACCATAAACTTTTTTTTTTTTTTTTAATGTATATAATTACATTTCCTCTCTCCTGGATCTTCTTGTACACATCAGCAGCTGGGACATCCAGATATATAGCTACATGTGGAGGCAGGAACTCATCAATGCTTACATTTTTTATCTCATTATAATGATCCACACCTAAAACCGAAAGGAAAGACACAGATACATAGTAAAATCCTCCTTTTATACTATAGGGTACAATTACAAATTATTCCCTTGTCAATTTGATCTACATTTGGCAGTTTATTCATTAAAAAGATACAGCATTTTACAATTGTGACTGATGTGCTCTTTTGATAATTGGTCACTAGGTGGCAGAATAAGTTTTAATAAACATTACAATGAGCAAAGCATGAGGATTTAAAGGGCGGTGAATTGGCCAAAAGCCAAATTGAAGGGTGATGTTTTTTTTTTAAATACAGCTCTATGACCCAGACATAATCCCCCTGAATAAATGGCCTTGCTCTACTTACTGTTTATCACCTGCCAGCACACTTACTGTTGTTACATCCTTGTCAGCACACTTTTGTTTGTTACATCCTGAATCTTTTTAATGCAACTCACAGATCCTACATAAGGGGGACGTTATGGCAAAGAAGATGTGCACACCACTTCCTAAAGGTCTACTTTAAAGTTTTTATACACCCATAACTTTTACAATGAACAGAAAAGAGTTAAATCTTCCACCAGGTTATTTTAATGCTATCTTTGTAATGCTAGATATTTATCTTCCTGGTCCAAAACCAAAAAACAACCATTCTAAGAACAGAAACCTCTTGAAAAGTAATTTAAGTTTTACAATTTTTATTTTTTTTTAAAAAAAAAAAAAAAAAAAAACACAAATCCTTGGTAAATTATACAATGACATGTTTACTTACATTCTGGGCGAATGTATCCATTCTTCAACATAGCTTCCAGGAAAACAAAGTCACTGTAGGCAGACCGTTCCATAACCACTCCCTGGCCTTACAAAACAAAAACATTCCAGTTATTTGTACTGAATTATGCTGTTGTAATTATATTATTCTGTGATTATTCAAAAAAAAAATACAAGGGACTGGCTTCATGTAAAAATGTCCTTTCATGGACAACCAAAAGTAAAGAAAGTGTAAGCACCAGATAAACTTGTTAAGGGAATTATCAATTTGACTTTAGGGATTTAATTTGGGGTTTGCTCAGCTTTAACTTAAAAACATACATTAAAATGAGAAAACACAGCTTGTATTGGCATGTCTTTTTATCCTTTAAGATGTGTTTATAGCCAAATGTTTTGGATTTGGTGTTAAAAATGTTAGAACACCTTTTGGGCTTCCCTAGAGAGCTGGGTTTTGCGAGATCCACAAGGTAAACAATAATAAAAACCTATATAATTAAAATCTATAACAAACATTTTTTGCTGGAGGTCAGGCACTGAGTAGCCAACACTCATGCAACTGTATATTGGGTAGCGTGTGATAGGAACAGGGAAATCAGAACCCCAGACAAAGGTTGAATTAGTAAAGCTATGTATGCTGTTAACCTAGCAAAGTAAATTATCACCTTGCAAGAGATAGCTTAGATGCACTTAGCTTAGTAAATGTGATGAAAATTCACTTTGCAAGAAATATTCAATCACTTGCAAGAGAATAATTTCATTGTTGCAGCAGAACCTGAAATTGTTCACTAAGATTTTGGCAACCCTGGCAAGTTATGATCAAGTTAGTACTCAGGAGCATGTTTCAGAGACTTCAGTCTATAGAGTTTAGGCACATTCTAAGTGTTCATCCATCTGTTACGACCAGGTTATCTGTATTGAAAAGTCTAAATAGATTTTGTGAGTACCATACATTGATTTTTCTCCCTTGGAATATTTTTCCTTATTTGCTCACAATTTGTTGTCAATGTTATTTGCCTATTTTTAAATATTGTTAAAAAACCCACAGATTTTCTTATGGGCAGGAAATACTATTTGCACTGAATGCGGATGTGATTAGCACCCCTTTAGACACTCCATCACATTTGTTAATCCAGTTGGTACTCCAGACTGCCTGTAATTTTTTGGGTATTGAAGGACGGGCTAAGAAAACGCAGCCGCCAGGAGGTCTACTGACCTGGTATTCTGACCTGACGTTCTGCAAACAGTTCTGCTCAGCAGAAACTTTTACTGTGGCAGCAATAAATGTCTAAAATAAATATTCTGCATAACCCCCATATCTAGTATAGCACATACTGGTAAAATGTGAGTTATGACATACTTGGACAATTTACACAGTTTATTGCAAAGCACATTGAAAAGGAAAGAGAAAAATTCATAAGTGCAGCCAAAGTCATATAGTTAGTGGAAGTTAAAGCAACACAAACCTTAAAAACCTATACCCCTCCACATTTTAACATGAGATGCAAAAAAAAATCTAAAGATTAACCAGAATTTATGAAAACCTTTTCTGTTATCGGCTTGAATAGATTTCAACCTCACTTTCTTTCCCTTTGACCCCTGTATAGGGTCTGGAGGAAAGCAGCCGTCACTGGAGATAGCAGGCACGGTAAAGTAAACCCCATAATAAATCATTCTACCATCAACAACTGATTAAAGCTCAACAAGGATGATTTTCTAAATTTTAAAGGGGCCTTCTTGCTCATGGTTTAAATTGCATGACTTTGGAATTCAACACTTACTCTTTTTCCAGAATATATGTTAATAATTATTATACCTGTACTCAGTAGATGTTCCAGAACATCTGCGTACTGCATCATGCGCACCGAAAACATCCAGTTCTGTAGGCGGTACGAATTTCCATCAGGGCTCTTTGGGTCCTCATAAAACTTCTCCAGGCTGCATAGACCAGAGTATTTTATGGGGGGTAAATTTTCATTATAGGTACACTTGTCTATATAAAGCTGGTCAGCTTCTGGAAAATATTTCATACCTGCGAAGGAACAAAAGACATGACACAAATCTAAAAGCTCAATAACCAATATCAGCATTCAATCATCAGGTTGACTTGTAAACCTTCATCAATCTGAATGTTTCTAATGGGCTGTACCTCTTTTGCTAGGTACAAGACAGCATACGCTGCACAACCCAAAAACACAGGTTGTATTGGACATTTGAAATTGACATCTTAAAATATTTTTATAAATAACTGTGCAAATAGCATACCACAAGGCATATAAATGATTTACAGAGTAAACAAAATTAAAAATGTTTCAAAGTTGACAAAAGCACACAGTAGCTTAACAAAGTCCCTATCAATGTAGGGACATCTGTATTCATGCTTATAGCATGGTTTACACTGCAAGTTGAACTATTTCCCTGAACATTTCAAGGTAAACAAGGATGGAAATTAAATGTAAAAGGGTGGGAGGTAACAGAGGAGAAAATAAAGGAGAGAGGATGTAAATGTGAGTGGCAAAAAATTGGTGTTTTATCTTAAAAACTGTTTATCTTCACTAACAAAATAGGTACTTATTAAGAGATACCTCATATAAACAACTGACACCAGACAAAAAATAGCAGTCATATAAAATGCAATAACCTGTGCCATACCACAGATCAATACTGAAAAATGTACACGGTCATTTCGGCCCATTTTAATGGGTCCCAGGAAGAAAAGACAGGAGCCTGGAGATGGATCTAATGAAAAAAATTAGGTCAGGTTAGGGTGTATGTATAAACTTTAACATACCTGAACACTTTCAATTTTACATTTTTTAAAAGGTTCAGTAACTAATTGTGGCCTTTTAAAAATGGCCTGGCATTGGAGTGTAGAGGATGCACCAAAACATGCTGCAGCAGTCACACCTTCTAGTAGCCTAGTGGCCTTCTAGTAATGGGAATACTTATTCCACAAATTGAATTCTCATATTTAGATGGAATTAATGTGTTTGGAATGGAACCTGCAAAATGTAATAATATTAGAAGGATGGCATTACATTTTAAATAACAACAATGTATCTTACCAAGCCTTTCTGCTAGATCTTTTGCAACTTTCCCTTTGCCAGAAGCCAAGTTTCCATCAACTGTGATGATCTTACTGTTTGGCCCGAATCGCTTGGTAGTTCTTTCACCCAGTATGTATGCCAAGTAGCCATACTGAATCCCATGCTTTGAGCTGACATGAAACTGGGACTATTCATATAAAACATAAAAAAAGTATATACAAAAAGGGTTATAATTATGATCAAAGCTACAATGACATTTATTGATTTTTAATATTTAAAACAAAATCAGCAACAACTCTTTTTTTCTGAGGACATCAGACATCTCCTTTGTTGGAGCCATGACAGATTTTCACAAATGGCTTAGCACAATTCCCATTCTTTACATAAAACAGGGTCTCTTCCCAATGACACCAGATTCTGACTTTACCCTCATATTATATGATGATCCTAAGGATTCACTTACTTTTGCCACACACATAAGTTTTTGGAATTTTTTTTTCAATAATTACATTACTTCTTCATGACTTCATGATTACATATATTCTTTATGTACTTTTATGACTTGTTTGAAATTCAGATGATGCTTTAAATCACATTAAAAAAAGTAAAGGATTTACAAACTTTGAGGCACCACTGTAGTTTAATAAAGAGGTATCTGGATCTTTAAATTGCTCATTATAATCTAAATAAACTGGATAAGTCAATTCTAGTTTAATGGGGGTTCTCCTGATATTATGGGGCTTGTTCTAGGTAAAAAGGTTACTTTTGATTATTTTGGTGGTCTCCTGATAAGCACAGGTATGTTCCAATTTACATAAATAGGTTAGGTATGGTTTACTGGGGTCTTTGGGCTTGTTCTAATTTACATAAATAGGTCAGATATAGTTTACTGGGGTCTTTGATATTCAGAGACTTGTTCTTAATAAATCTGCCACTTCTAGCTTATTTGGGGTGGGAGCTCCTGATAGTAACAGGCTTGTTATAATCCAGGTAAATATGGTTTGTCAAGTTTACGGGTGACCTCCCTATATGCACAGGCTTGCACTAGGATCTAGATAAATAGTTTCCTACTGTATCAGTGGGTCTACTGATTTGAGGTCACCAAGCAGTGCTCCATGAGAAAATTGGTGGTCCACAGAAAAAATTGGAGGTTTTTGGCAATTTTTATGTTTTATCATTAATAAAACAAAAATAAAATTCTAAAAAAATCGTATATTCTGAATGACCATTTTAGCCTTTATATTGCATTAAATTTACAAACTGTACTAGGGATGGAAAAACAAGGGAGGCGCAGCGTGACGTCAGTGTAGTCTTAAAGCGTAGCTAAACTCAATATTTTAACTTTACATAAAAGGGTAGACAACCTTTATATGTACAGGTAGTCCCCGGGTTACATACAAGATAGGGACTGTAGGTTTGTTCCTAAGTTGAATTTGTATGTAAGTCAGAACAGGTACATTATTAATAAATGCAATTAGGACAGAAAATTGTCTCGACATATTATTAGGCAGCGTGCTGTCAGTAACTGTATAAAATCCTCACAAAGCAAAAAAAAAAAAAAAAAACTTTATGGAGACCAGACATTCATTACCTTCTAGAGGTGTGCTTTGATATGCAACAAGAAACAACTAGAGCTGTGCTTTGATATGCAAAAACAACTTCAGAGTTTGTCTTGGTCATTAAAGAGTTACAAGTCATGCAAACCAACCCCTCCAAGCCTCCGTCCTGCACAGGAGCAACAGGGAAGCCCTGTATCTAGGAGTCAGTATGTTGGATGTCCTTAACCCAGGGATTACTTGTACAGGGAAAATGCTATTTAATTTTTTATTATAGTGAGATCTGCTCTCTCTCTTTTCTTTCCCCTTTACAGCGGGCTATGTCACCCAATCTCAGGCCTGCACAGTGCGAGATCAGGTGACTTGCTAAGAAGACCGAGGAAAAAGAAGGAAGTGAAGAATGAAGAAGATGGTGGCCACTGGTGCTTCCTCAGCGCGGGACAAAGAGGAATTCCAGGATGGCGAGGGACCTTAAGTGTAATTTTTTTTTTTCGGATTAGTTCCACTTTAAGTTGTATGAGGCAACCGTTACCGAGCTGTAAGCTTCAGTATTGTTTCCAACATCACAACAGTCACCCCGCTCCATAGATACCGAATCTCATCTGATTGTTTTAATATGGTATTCTCTCAGATGATCTTTTAGGTAAGTATGACCTTAGCTGTGTATTTTCTTTAACTGTTATGTTGAATGACATCAAATAGTTTGGTTTTTTAACTATCATTTCTTGTTTGGTCTTAGATTCTAATTAAATAAACCCATAATGAGGGAGAAAAACCAAACAAATATTTTATATTTCTGGAAATACCAAAGATAATGCAACTAATGATAATTGTAACAATAGTAATACTTCACTTAACTGATCAATGAATCAGAGCCTCCACTGTCCTTGTCAGGCACCATTAGGAAGATCATAATTTTACAAATGTTATCTTTTAAAAAAAAATCATATTAATGGTCCAGGATTTAAAATTATAAATTTAGTGGTCCGTGAGCTTGAAAGGTTGG
>NC_092864.1:53381685-53394896 GCF_032062135.1 Pyxicephalus adspersus | reverse complement strand
ACACACACACACACACACACACACACACACAGTATTAAAGGATAAAGAAGAGGTGACCTTAAAGCACAGACCTTTCACTACAGGACAATAATGACCCCATAGATAATTTTATCCTTACAGTCTACAATAACATTGAATGCACTGACATTGATATGCATGGTACGTGTATGTGTCACGGATCTGCCAGGGATATGCAGTGACAGCTGTCATAAGGGGTTAATGAGCGTTAGACCCATCACTAAATAAAATCACAAAGATCGCCATAATCTCCATGTCCCCCCGTACACACACTGCCCGATCCTTACCACACTAATCACCCCAGCTTTCCAGGTCAGCCGCAAACCACGGAGCCCTGCTGTCCCAAACATGTCTCTGTCCTTCCTGGGACAACCTGCGCCGGGGTCCTTCCTGCAGTCGGCGCACAGAGTGACGTCACCGGGCGCCTTCGTGCTGCCTGTAGAACTTATCTCCTCATGACTTTGATTCCTTTTTAATGTTAATTTACAAACATAAAGATTAAGCGGTGTTGTATAGTAGCCAGGGGCCATTTATTTTTTGACCTGTGCAAGGTTTTCTATTTTTTTAATGAAAATGTTGCCTGGAAGTGAGGCCTGCTGAGGAGAGAAACATGTCATAGTCCTCTTTGGCTCCAAATACTATGACAATGTAAGGGAAAGATGACAGCGGAAAAAAACAGTAGAAAAAGTAGAGCCCCCCCCCCCCCCCAAAAAAAAAAAAAAAAAACACATTTTCTATTACAGGTAGTCCCCAAGTTAAAGACATCCGCCAATCCGCCATACCAACACTCCTAGATACAAACAGGGCTTCCCTGCTGGCTGTGTGCAGGACAGAGGCTTGAAGGGGGGAGGGGGGCGGTTTGCGTGACTTGTAGAAGAAATCTTTTGCTAAACACAGCTGAGGTTGTGGGTGATCTTAAGAGTGGAGCTGATCTGTAACATCTTGTAATTCTTTATTGACCAAGACAAACTCTGCAGTTGTTTTTGCATATCAAAGCACAGCTTGCTCCAGTAGTTAATAAATGTCTAGGCCATAAAGTTTTTTTTTTTATTATTTCAATGAGGATTTTATACAGTAACTGACTCCACGCTGCCTAATAATATGTTGAGACAAACATCTGTCCTAATTGCATTTATTAGAATAATGTACCTGTGCTGACTTACATACAAATTCAACTTAAGCACCAACCTACAGTTCCTATCTCATATGTAACCCGGGGACTACCTGTAAAAAAAGGGTTTGCCACCTTTTTTTTAATTTTATATCTGTGATGATAAGAATGCTTTCTCATTATAAGTCTTCTGACAAATCAATGACAGGTTAAATTATACCTGGATGTAATTAGAAATGTTTAACCAAACAAAACCAAGAAGGTTTCCGCACTCCCATGTTTTTTTTTTTTTTTACAAAAATAGTGAAATAATGAGAAAAGAGAAAAAAGCTTTTAGGCAAAAATTAACGATATTTACAATATGCAGACCACATTAGCACAACCGTGTTTATGTGACTCAACTCAAACAGTAATAAGTGACAAATAATCATGGGTGACAAATAGGTAGGAAGTCAATACAAAGTATCAAGTATAATAGTAGACAAAATCAGTAAGGATAATGATCAGTAAGGATATTACTGACGCATTTCGCCTTATGGCTTCCTCAGGGGAGTGCAGAGACTTTAATTCAGTATGTTGTGAGTGGGTGACCAGTGAGACGGTCCCAAAATGTAAGAATACTTGAATGTAAGCAGGTAGGAAGGGAAGAATGTCTAGCTTTATCTACTCCTACAGAATTTGTTCCTCATTAGTAAGGAGTTTGCGGATGGATGTGTCCTCAATGGCCAAATACTTGAAGCGTACCTCAACATTTTACATAGAAGTATAGGTAGACAACCCTTCTATGTAAGGTAAAAATGTTGGTGGTTTTTTTAAGTGCAACACCCTTTGCAACACCCAAAAAAGTGCCGCACCACCCCTTTAAGTCTTGATTGGTGTGGCGATCAAGATTTGATGGGAGTGTAGCACCTCCCGGGATACTTACGTCATGCATCCCAGGAGGCTCTGGCTGGCTGAGATCGAGTGATAGAGCGCTGTGATGGGTAAAAAAAAGGGAGAAAAAATGCCAGGGTGACAAAGAAAGAAGACTAAAGAAGACAGAAGTGAAGATCGAAGAAAAATCATACCTTCAATCCAGCAGAGCAGTCAATCCGTCCAGAGGTTTCTTCCATCTGGTCCTGCGTCGTCCTGGTATCCGTCTTCGGGCTGGCACGCCAGGCGCCGCCATATTCTCCTCTGCTTCTGGGTTCTTCCTTCGTCACCCGACGGAGGCGCGAGATCGGGTCACGTAGATTGGAAAAACAAACTTGCCGAACTCACTGCACATTCAAAAAAGGGTGTTGCACTTAAAAAAAAAACACAAACAGAATTTTTAATTATCTATCCTTAGGTTATCTACCCTTCTATGTAAAGTGAAAACTAAGCAATTCTGATTTGGTTGTTTTTCTTACATTAGGTCTAAAGTAATTATTTAAGCTGCATAGATCAAAATCTTCCATATCTTTTTTTGGTCTTTGTGGGTTCTAAACAAGGTACTGTTGTAATATGTATGTATATACCCTACGTCTGTGAAATTTTAAAGTGACCCTATTGCTGGTAAAACAAAATCCAAACAGAGCCACCCTGTAAAAGGGCATTGTAAGGGAATTCTTCACTGCCCAGTACAGGCACTGCAAGATTTTACTTACCATCTGCCAGATACATACAATATAAGTGGAGAATCAACTACTTTCAGTGAAACACATGGACCTAGAATCTCCACCAGGTAATGTTTTGGTGAATGTTGGATTCGCTGCTTTATTAATAGACCCCTATGTGTAAATGTTGATTTACTCCTCAATGCATTTGCTCTTAATATGGCAGATTGACAGAACTACCTATATGGCCTTAAATCTCCATTCATCTCAGCAATAACAAGATTTAATTTAATGATGATAGCAAATAGCACAAGCCTTGAGTGACAGATAAATGTTATATAGAATTATGGTGCTAACATTGTAGTCTGATTTTTTTACTTCTATTTTTCAACTTCTGTTCATCATCTATACACTCATTTGGTACAAAGACTGCTAATGCTGTTCATTATTTAGATTATTTATCTGATTGCGCTTTACATCTGACACTCCACCCATTACATATGACTTTTTCTATTTGTAGCAGGTGAAAAGTATGTGTTACCAGCTGTTACCCTTGATGTTGTAACCTGAAGATATATTTCCCCGGGACAGAGGCATCAACTGTAGCTGCCTGAATAATTCATAGAGGGTGTCAGTTGCTGTCAATCGTCTCTTATTGGTAATAAGGGGATAAGAAGCTTTTTTTTAATACATATTTTAGTGCAAATGTTTCAATTCATTAATAACTGATTTATATTGGTGTTGTTAATCTTTGATAAATTCTTTATAAATACGGTAGGGGTTGAATAAGGTCAGAGCAGCAATGATAAATTCAACCAATTATCACAAGGGACTCTTGGTTATAGGGTAGCTACCTACCAAAATAAATAAAACATTGTCACCCAACACAGCCAATTTCTCTATGTCTATAGTCTGCTTATTGAAAAGATCAGGAAAAATCAATTGTATCTGTTGGCAACTAAATTGGTTGCATTTAAATGTTTTATGTTCCTGCGTTAACGCAGGTGTTGTGGCCAATGAGGGGATACTATAAAGCTATACATGCTATATATTTTTATTTATTTTACATTATGGACCCGATTTAATAAAACTCTCCAAGGCTGGAAAGTATACACTTTCATCAATGAATCTGGGTGATACAGCAAACCTGGAATGGATCTGGTCCAGGATTTAAAACATTCTCTAACAAATAGTAAATGACTTCCATTCCAGATTTGCTGGATAACCCAGCTTCAGTGATAAAAGTGTATCTTCTATAACTTTGGAGCTTTAATAAGTCAGGCCCAATGTGTACATCTGGGGAATGTAGAAGTGGTCTGGTTCAATCAAACTCCAAAGTTGTTGCACTTGTATTTGTAACTTTGTCTGCTTCTGGAAACCTGAAAAGCTGGAGATCACTTGCTCATGCTTTTCATCTCTTTACCGTTCTACTAATATGTCATGTAAAAGCAGATTCATTGGACTGTTTAATCAGATAGTGCAAGTGAAGTGATCCTGGGCGAGATGCCATAAGCTACAGCAAACCAAATTTCATCACATCAGGGTACAACTGTCAGAATAATAACTGTGGATTGGCAACTATGAATTCATGCAAAAAGTAATAATAAAGACTGAAAGAGCATAGGTAGCACCATTAATCATTTATTGCTCTATAATCAATTATTCAGGTTTAAATCATTCTTTTTTTAACATTTTTAACCTGCAATGGCCAACACAAAAATGAAAACATGGCAACAACACTTTTTACTTGCTTATCTTTGACCTTAACAATGAATAATGAGGAACACATGAATAGTGTAACATGTTCTATTTTTTAAACAGGAAAGAAAACGGAAAGGAAAGAAAATGCAATGCTAGCATTCACCTGAAAAACAGGAAGATGAAAGAAGACCTGAATAGTGCTGCAGTTTCCTGCCCCCTTTTAGAAACAAACAAACAAAAGTTTAGAGGGAATTTTTAGTATTTTCAAGCATTATATGTGTGAGATATCTGCTTTATTTTTATAACTATATCAACGTTTTTAATGTTTTGTGAGAATGAGCAGCAGAAGAATGGGTCCTGCAGGTGCATGAAGTCTTGGCACAATTAGCACAATCTTTTATGCAGTCCTCTACATCCTTTCAGAGATTTCACACACTTCCTGATTTTTTCTATCTAAACTAATTTTTCCATTGTATCTATGAAAGGAGCCATCATACACACAGGCTGGATTTTCAAAATGTCTGTCTTTGTCTATCTCTATTATATGGTGGACTAATATGACTAGTAGTTTACATATGAAAGATACGTCTGTTTATGCAGTTTGCAGGAAGAGAAAATAACACTTTATTTCTGGCAAAATCAACGGGTAATTTCTGAAAATACAACTAATGCAGCCATCACATCTCTATAACCTCAGTACTTGCAAACTGCAATATATTACATTTTTGTTTTCAGCTTGAAATACGGAGTCAATTGTATGTAAAGTGTAACTATGACACATCAAAATAATATTTAGTTCATAAGTGCAAAGTACACCTGTTGATGCTGCTAGAAATCCAGCAAATCCCTAACCTAATGTAGTAAAACATGTTATGTTAGAGAAATAGAATGGGAGGGGTGTTTTATAGTCCTAACACACAATCTGTCCTAAGGTGACAATGCTACTCCTTTACAGATACACCTTATGTGTTACAAGCAGGATCACCAGATGACAATACAATCTGCTGAAACAAACTAAGGAACTCATGTAGGAACTAGTAAACTACAATAAATCATTTTGTTTTTAGGTTCAGATGCATTTTAATACTTACTGCAAATTGGCCTGCTTTCATCCTAATGTATGTTTATAGTATGCAGTTAGCTAACTTGAGCCAGGAACATCATCAGGATTCACAGCTAAGACTCACTGTCTGTATTAGTCTGTCATTTGCAACCCCTATTTAATATACAGCGCTGCGTAATATGTTGGAGCTATATAAATCCTGTTTAATAATAATAATAATAATAATAAAAGGGTCTGTATACTTAAATGTATTCGTTTTTGGCAGATGCTAAAGTGTTAAACAGCCTGCTAACCTCTCTGTGATTCTGGTACGGAGATCTCTGTGTTCAAGTTCTTAGGTTTCACCATTATAAGGGGCTCACAATCTACGTGGTAAAGTTTTATTTTATACTATGAAAATACCACAGGAAGTGCTGAAACACACAGGAGTGAGTACAAAATACCATTGTCTAAGGAAATATAGTCAAAAATGATGGCAGGAAAATCATGCTGTTGTAGTATTGAAATTAAAGTGAAGTGCTGACTGTGCTCATCAGGTTCCACTTATAATTAGTAACATATAGTAGTAAGAAAGTACTGAGGCCTGGGATTTCCTACCAAGCACTATTCTAATTATATATATATATATATATATATATATATATATATATATAATACATTTTGTTTTATTACTGTATATATCTGATAAAATCTATTAGCATCAAGGCTTACAAACCTATTAGCATCATAGTGATAGATAGAGCCAGTTATGTGATTTTGAAAATCCTTTTTTGCACACATACTGAAGGGATAGTATATGAGCAGAGTAATGAATACTATTCATAGCGCCTAGACTGACAGAATTCCAATGAAGGGTGCACACACTGTAGTATTGAGTGACACCACAATTGACAGCGTTTCTGAAGCGTATAACTCCAGAGGGTGAATTTCACAAGCTCTCGGTGTCCCGTTCTTGTCTTACACACACATCAGCACCTGTTAGGGGAATAATAGTTTTGACCTCCTCACCTATCTCATCAAGTCTCAGTCTCCAATTAAACGTACACTTACTCAGGACCTCTGCAGGTGCAGGTACGTTCTTCTATTCTGCGAAGCACAGGTACAGTAGCCCAGCCAGCATCATCCCAATGCAAGGCTTCAAACTTTGCTAAAGACATTTTTAACATTCTTATCTGACTGTGACCTTGCTTTGAATTCGGTATACGATCCAGGTTTCTGAACTCGTCCTGTCCTGGTTTTGGACTTTTGGTTGTCCTTATATTCTATGCTTAGAAAGCATTTTTTTTCTGCCTCCAGCTCCAGTTTTCTTCTTTCTTTTTAATCATTTTTGTCTGTCCCCTGACTTGGTCTATGGCCTGTCCTGTCCATATCATTATGTTATGTTTTGGTACCATGCTTTGGTTCAACATACTAGAATCTGTCTATCAGTGCATCTGTATGCTGCTTCTCCTGTCCCTGTCCATTCATAAGGCTGAGTTGGACAGCAGGCCTGTACCTGAAAGTAAAAATGTAGCAGAAAAAGTTCAGCCTCCCATGCCATGCATGACTGTGCTCTATAGCAAACCAGTGTAACGCTCAATCTTTACAATCTGCATGAATTGTTTAGGGTTTTCCTAATTTTACACAGTTTTGGTAGAGAAGAATGAACAGAGATTGAACATTCACATTGTACAGTGTATGGCTAACATTACTCTCAGGACTGAATAGACAGAAATACAAGTTATTCTGGCAGTAAAGCAACTGTCATATACCTGTATGTAGTTATGATTTTCTATGTATTTAGGTGTGTGCTTAACCTTTAGGAATTGACATTCTGGCTTTATGCAGCTGTATAACTGTTCTAAAATTACTTTTAAACCAGGACACAAGTCATGTGAACAGAATTTTCTTGAGAAAAGCAAACACTTATTCAAAATTGTACTTTTTTAATAATTCAGAAAACTTTCATTGCACACTGCTAATTGCGTCCCATTATTGGAATGTCTGAGTGTAATTCTTGTTGTGTGTGTAGTTTTGTCTTGTTGTCTACTTTAGGGCATTGGCCAGTTTGCACATTAGCAGTACTCTAGTGTGACTAGTGACATGACTACTGACTTTGTACAGCGCTGGGTAATATGTTGGCACTATATACATGCTAGTTGATAATATTTAGTAATATATACAGTTCTGCTATTATTAGGTCTTGATTTCAATCAATACATGTGCATTCATACCACCCAACACGTACCAATATTTGATGTGATCTACAAATAAAACCTTTCATTCTTCCTGTTGCAGGGCCAGAATGGAATTCCTCCTTAAACCATTGCCTATATCTACACGGTTTACCTCCACTTCATCAGTGCCACAGCTTCTATTCATCTTGCCTATTTTTTCTATAATTTCCCCCCTTACCCTTTGTCCATCATTATGCATTTGTGACTCCAGCTCCCTTTTTGTAAATTGCTCAGGAACAAACCTATTAAACGTCTCAATCTCTCCTCCACTGGTTGTTGAATTTCTTGAGCTCTCTGATTGTTCCTTGTATGCCCTTCCTCTCCTCCACAACCTCTGGAGACTTCATGCAATGCTACTGGCACAGAATGCAATTTCAGAAGTCAAAGATGGATCTTGGAGAGGCTTGCAGAGCTTGCAAATCCTGGACCTTACTGAAAACAAAATTGAAAAATTACCTGGCAGCTTTTCTGTTGGCCTTGATTCTCTTACTCATCTCTATCTTGCTTATAATCTGTTGCGAAGTGTCACAAAAAACAGTTTTCAACACCTGCATAGTTTGGAACTCTTGGATCTGCAAGGAAATCTAATTTTTAAGTTGGAGCCTGGAGCTCTGATGTCCCTTACTCAGCTTCGTCGTTTGCTGCTCCAAAACAACCAATTGCAAAGCCTAAGGAGTGATGACTTTTCTGTTCTACAAAGACTTGAATTCCTTGATTTGTCTGAAAACCAGATCCAAGATCTGCCCTCTGGGGTATTCACACCTCTCCATTCCCTCACCTTCCTTAATCTGCAACACAACAATCTACGTCACTTGCGATTCCAGACTTTGAGCAACTTGCCAGCACCTGGAACTCTTTTTTTGCTCTCATTTAATCCTTGGGAATGTGATTGTGATCTGCAGCGTGTGTTTGGGAAATTAGGAAGTTTACAGAAAATAAACTTACAAGATGGAGGTAACTTGTATTGTGCAGACCCTGCAGCACTAAAAGGAAGACCCCTTACCTCCTTGGACACTCGACTCTGTGTAGCAGAAACTGTGACTGTTCTGGTCATCACATTTACTGTAGTGGTGACTGTAATTGGAGCTATTGTAACGGCTGAAAGAAGTCGTAAAAAAAATCCCAGGAGTTCAAGGAATGAAATGTGTGCCCAGGACTAATGGGGAAAAAACATTCACTCCAATTCATAATAAAGGTCATTACAACTTTTCCAAGAGATGCCTCTAATTTGCTTCTATGCAGATTAGGGTGGAAAATGTATTACTTAAGTATGGCATAGTAGTTATAAAGGAATCATAAAATTGATGACCATATATACCATCATTTTCTTTTCTCTGTGCCTGTATTAGCATATGTATGCTGGCATGGGGGGTATCAGGAAAATAGATAATTGAATACTATACATACTGTAACGTTCCTATCCTTACGCAGTATGTCTATGGTAGTAGCCCCTATTATAAATTATGTGTATATGTAAAAATAGGTTTTGAAAGTGGAGTACTATGTATTTGGAGCAGATTTAGTATGACATATTATGTGGTATATAGCATTAAAATGGTAATTTATTAAAATATTGGGGTCAAATATTTGCATATATATTTGGAAGTTTTAAAGTTTAATTTTTATATTTATTAATCTGCTTTTTTTATGTTTATTATTCATGAGTGTGTGCTGTTGCAAACTGTAAGCCAGCATTCTCTGCATCAATATATACATCTCTAGAAAATCATATGATTTTCGAAGGATCATAACAACTATTGTGCTTAGGAAATCATCTATGGCCCACAAAAAGAAGATAATTTGGAAATGTGATTAAAATAAACGTACAGGGAATTTGAGCTCCCTTCTATAAGGTATTATACAAAAAAAGAGGTAAATAAATTTAAACTTCATATTCTAAACAGTGAGATTCCTTTTCCATGCCTAGTATAACTGCTAAACTGACCTGAACTAACAAAAATGTAATCTTCATTGGAAGGTTTTCTATTTTATGAGCTTGCTGTCAGTCACCATAAAATACAATTACAAATAATTTAAAACTTTCAGGAAGGAAAAAGCTCTCCTATTGCAACAAAGTTCATGGGTTCACAAAATATGTTTGGGGTTACACACATTTCATTATTTAAAGAAACAGTCTTTAAATGGTTATGGCAACCTGTTTACAATATTTGATTTATGATTTTTAGGGAATTTACATATGGTACCTATAGACATTAGATAAAAGTTTCTGGACCTGGTTACTTTCATTCAAGGGGAGACAGTTACATCTGCAGGTTACCTACAGAAGCCACTAACCCAGCTGGAGGAATAGTAATATGACACATTATTATTGTTGTTGCCTGAGCAGCCAATGTTGGTGATCATGCAATGAAATCACAGGTTGGACATAGCATTTTGCTATGTACAAAGGTTCTTGTTGGTAAGGGACCTATTTCTATAAGGTGTGGGTTAGGTAGGTCCTAGGTCCCCTCCTGCTGTCATGTACACCTGGACACTGCTCAGGTTTATGGCACTCATCATGATCTAATTATGCTACAGATTTGTATGCAGGGGGTGATAAATATAATGAAACTCCTCCACCCTCTGAATGACCAGCACTGAGACATGCAATGCTTCTCCTATTTCTTCTTAAAGCTATTTGTCCTGCAACCTTGCTTGAATAAAATGAACAAAAAAAATTAGAGTAACACAAAGACTATGCTTTATCTCCATCTCTATGTACATATTGGGATGCCTGTAAATTCTTCTAACTTCTAACGGTCCATAGCACTTTTTTTCATATAATATTTTCAACGTTTTATTCAACTATGTAACAGACCTGGATTCTTGGTATGCTTAGATGTAGAGCTAAGACATGAAGAACAAGACAATATTGTCTCCACACCAGTGGTCGCCAACCTTTAGGACCTCACAGACCACTAAATCCTTAGAGTAGACTGTTGCTCCACACCACACAAATTAAGCCCACAGTGGATAACTCATACCTTCATTCTGAAAATGGTCACCATCCCAGGTGCTTAGAAAGTGTTCTCTTGGGACAGTTATTTTGTTTCAGGAGAACATATATGTAGCAGGAATGGTGAGGCTTTCTAAATATTCTACTAGAGAGCCACCTAAGAGATTTTTTTTAGCACGTTAAATACAAAAAACATGAAATACTGAATTGATATATTTTGGATGTACAGGTGGATTTGTGTAAAATGTCTGGTCTATGCCATTGTGATCATCTTGTGTTCTCCTTCCCACACTTGTTGGGTTGGGAGTGACCTGATAAGAAAGTTATGGCAGTTTTGCCTCGAAAGGTCATGAGAAAGAAAGCAGCTGGTAAATAAATAAAATATAATCTCAATCTATAATAATTGCAAATTTTTTCACATTATAATGTAACAAGGAGGTTTGGTCAAAATGAACTAGCAATGGTCATGTAACAATTTGTTAGGTTGTGTTATGTGTATAATTGTTAACTGCAGATATCANAGAATTGAGTGCTGACGCTGACATTCTAGATACCCTGAGGAAATGCCATGTTCTCCCTGCCAGACTCTTCCCAGTTAGATGATATGAAAATGGGCCCTCCCTGGGGTAACCGAGTCATGTGATCTTGCTGATGGAACTGTTGCTGTTTTGGACCATTGTACACATCCAATAAATATAAGTACTAACTATTAATTAAGCAGTTCCTGAGTGTTTTGTGTTATTCTTTAACCCTTCCTGACACTTGTAGTCCCACAAATACTTCCACCTTGTTACAATTTACAACAGAAGAAGACACTAAAGCCAGGGTAAAATTCAAATTTAAAATGTTTTGGCAGAGGTGAAATACATACTAACAGAAGCCATTAAATATAAAAAATAAAATTGTATGCATAGTTCAACAATGTAATTATTGGACATGGAAGGATTCTACACAGAAGAACCAATCATTTCTGTGATCCTGGTAACGTCACGAATCAGAGACAGTAATAAATGTAGTATTAATAACTGTGGGGCATGTAAATTTATGTGGCTTGGGGAAAAATGTGATAAGTAACGATGGGAAACAATTTATTATTAGGTAATCTATTAATTATAGCACATCATATGTTATTAATGGAATCAATCGCCTGTGTTTACTTCTTTATGTATTGCAAACTTTTAGCTCAAAGTATATTCACTCTGCAGACAAAAAAAAAAGTCATAGGTTACACTGGATTAGCTTTTTCCTTTTTTTCCCAAGGGAGACTTCTAAATAAAAGTCCGGTCTTGGAAACCCCAGTTAAAACCAAATCACAGGCGTCAATAGGAAAAGTGCCATTTGCTATCATGGTCAGTGGCAAAAATTTCTGTCTTGCAGTGGTGGTCAGATTTTTATCCTTACAGACTGCTAAAATCATCATTGTATCATGATATTGTCTCTGCCACATGTTGTAGGTCTTGAACTATACAACAACTGCAGGCGGCCCTTTGACCTTTGTTATCCTTCCTTGACTTGCATAGCGGTAGTTTCTGATCGCCATTCATGGATCTGCCATGAGTAATTTATAAAAAAACTTCAATCAACTGCTGTACACAAGTCAGATTCTTGTCCGAAATGAATACCACTATTCATCTCAGTGAAGTCTTGCATGTCACCGTATACATCACCACATATCTCACTCCTTTTATGTGTTTGTATACATTTCTTACTCCACCATTATTTGGCTTCTTATTTAAAGCAGTGATCATTATGTGATTTTTTGCCCCCAGTACAGGGTTGTGGTTATCCAGCTCTGCATGAGTATTCAGACACATACATTTTAATTAACACAGATCCGCCTGGTAAGAAAGAGATGAGGAGTAAACACAATTCTGGTAAAATGTTTCACATAACAAACACATTGGCCAAATATTGTCCCCTTACATGCTTCTCTACTGCAAAGTAAGTTATACTAAAACTAAAACTACAAATCCCACAATGCTTTGCACCCTGATCGCCGCACCCTGGTCATGTGATCAGTGACGTACTGGCCCTGTCTTTAGAGCAGTAGGGGGAATTCGGAGTGTAGAAGGTGGGGGAAGTGTAATCCGGAGGCAGCAGGAAGCCGCTCTGGGCCAATCACAGGAGAGGAGAAGTATCTGGTCCAATCACAGGAGAAGAGAAGTATCTGGTCCCAGGTAGGATATGTCACGATGAAAGCGAGAAATGATTAATGAGATCCGTGATGATTAATGAGATCCGTGTCCCGATATAAAACAAAGCGGGGAATAGGCGGGGAGCGGTGCTAATAACCGGAGAGCTCACAGATATCAGAAGTCGACCATTTTATTGGGAAATAAAGTCATAGAAAAGTGCTGGGTGTTAGAAGAGTAACACAGAGTTCAGCTGAGATTAGGCTAAGAAGTAGGAACTCTCGGTTAGGGTTCAGGAGCAGTGACGAATCCTGGAACTGAGGATACTAGAAGGGGATTTCAAAGAATTGAGCAAGGTAGCAGCGAATCGACCCGGAATTGGGGTCGGTGGCTGCGGACCGTCCCGGTATTGGGGTCGGTGGCTGCGGAACTCCCCG
>NC_092864.1:53365917-53380401 GCF_032062135.1 Pyxicephalus adspersus | reverse complement strand
TGCAAAACTGTTGCAGCAGAAAACCCAACCAAAATCACAAGGAAAGGGTACAGAAATGGTGGGCAAGTTTAGACAAGAGGAAAGGGGTTAGTTTGGTGTCAAAAGCCACCCGGTGGTTCAATACAGAAGAATTATTTATTGCAATGTTTCTCAATCTTTTTACCATGAAGGAATCACTTGGAATAACTTTCAGGTTTCCAGGAAACCCTTTCCTATATTTACTTACAGGCACAACCTGCTCATTGCTCCAGGAACCCTGGTTGAGAATCACTGATTTAGGGTATGTAGAAGATTAGAAGAAAGTGATCATAGGACCTGAAGAGATGAGGCAGTAGTAAATCTGAGTTTGGGGTGCATATGTGGGGTTGTTATTAGAGTTTAGAATTGGAAAATTTAAAGTAACAAACTTCTGTCTATTTTCACCTGTAGCACCAAGATGAACAAGTTACGGAAAGCCACAATCAGAGTTCGGTGACGTGGAAGTTCAGGAGCAGCGTGGAGGTAATTTAGAAAAACACAGAAAAACTCCGCTGAAAGTTAGACAAATGTCAGAAAAGGAGGACAATGAGAGGGAAATGAACACTGATTCAGATGGTACTGGTCTAAATAATGGTCAATCATGTTCCATGGGAAGCATAGATATCAATGAAGGGGATTGTGGTGTAAAACCACTAGAAATAGCCAATGACTGTTTGTGCCACAATAGAACAAATGATCCACCTTGTATGGAAGCAGATATGGCTGGTGAGATTTTTGGCTGCAGAATGAAGAATACAAGCGCTTCTCCCACTGACAAGACAGCAGGTCAGAGAGTTGTGGATTCACTTGAATGTCCAGCAAAGCAGACTGTAAGTGGAGAGATGAAAAGTGACCTTTGGCAAGCAGAACATGAAAACCAAGATGACAATCAATGTGAATACAGCCCTGGAGAGTCTTATGAGCAGCTTCCAGACATAGCTTGCTTGGAGATCTCCTCCACCATGGACTGTATGGCACAATATCCCTATGAAGATTACACTTATGGTGAATTTGTCATAATGAGTGACTTCGTGGCTACTGAAGAAACACAGGTATGTATGTCAGGCCTATTTGCAATACAGAATAAAAAGCTAGGAAACATATTGTGTCGTTTATTGTTCTACAAGAAACCTATTTATTTCATGGTGTTTTTAAACAATGTTTGTGTTGATAATCAAATAAAAGTGTAACTCGAGACAAAACATTTGTTTGATAGGTAGGGGTTCTCTTTAATTTAAACTTGTTTACATTTATTTTTAACTAATGAATTTTTCTGCCTGTGCCTTCCCCTTACAGCTGAGCCTTTCATGTGGGGACAGGGTCGTTCTTCTGTGTGCAGTGACATCAGATTGGTGGTGGGTTGAACACAATGGTAACTGTGGGTATGTACCAGCCAGTCATTTGCACAGAGTATCAGATGAAGAAGACACCGAGGACGATGACCCCTGGCAGGACGAGGAATATTATGGAAGCTACAAAACTTTGGTGAGACACAACTTCCATGATCAGATAATTTAGTCCATACATCAGTCAGACTTTTCACTCCCATCTCTTTCACACAGAAACTACACTTGGAGATGCTGTCTGACCAGCCACGTACACAGACCTACAGAAATGTTATACTACAAAACAGTGCAGCTCTGAAAGGGAAACGAATCCTTGATCTGGGATGTGGAACTGGAATAATAAGTTTCTTCTGTGCACAGATGGCACAGCCAGAGGTTGTAAGTATTAGAGCAATGTATAAACTTACCTTGTTTTTATTTTATTCATAAAGCAGTAACAATTAGGCAAAGTTCGCTTTAGATTCATCAACAACTGTAAAGTATGAGGACCTCTGAACCACCCATTCAATTTTTATAACCACAGGGGTAGGGACACTATATAACTGGCAATTCTAATACTTGTGGTCGTGTGGTTCATAATAATTATTCAGATGCGTTTGCACAATTATATATTCAGTAAAATATTGCCAGAAAGGTTATTTCTTGGATTCCGCTGAGGGACACAGGATTTTGTAAACAACTAGGTTATTCAGTCACCTACAGGGGGATATGACACTGAAAACCAAAGAACTCTAAGCCATCATCACAACATATAACCCTTCACCATGACCAGCATGCCTTGGTGGGAGGCTTTTTACCTTGTTGGGGGGGTCAACAGATTTTCATTTGCAAGTGTCTAGTTTTTTGTTGTTGGTGGCAGTAAACCAAAGTTGTTCTCAGAATCCTGCACTTCTTAAGGAAGAAAAAATGGTGTCACTTGTATGTCAGCACTGTCTTCTTTACAGGTGTATGCTGTTGAAGCAAGTGATATTGCTGAACAAACAAGTAGGTTAGTTAAAGAAAATGCATTCTCCGGGATCATTAAAGTTATACGCCAGAAGGCAGAAGACTTGAAATTACCATCCAAAGTTGATGTTCTTGTGTCTGAGTGGATGGGAACCTGTTTGGTGGTATGATACTACTTTATATTTTTTCTGCAGATTTTATTCAATATTTCTCACCTTGATGATCAAGTCATGGAAGGAAACACTTCTATAATCCAGAATAATCCAAAGTGCATGTTCAGGCTAGCATGTTTTTTTATTGCTCAAAGGTGCTTGCAAAAATTATTAAAATTGGCTTGAGTGGGTTCATAGATTATTCTTTAATTGACAGCTAATATTAGGTGGCAGCATTGTTTCATGTTTTTTTGGATGCTACATTACACATCTAGGGTGGTTTGCTGCTTGTGCCTCCTCCTTGGACTTCAATTGGTAATGCTTGCAAGAATTTTATCTGCAATCAGTTTTAATTTACAAAAAAGTGAAACTGTCAGCTGCTTATAAACGTCTGCAAAAGACGTGACAGCTTGTTACCACTCCTGGGCACCGTTAACGTGGTAAATTACCACTGCTCTGAACATGTATTACTCCTTACTTCCTTGTCCACCTCTTACTAGTACACAACCCTTTTTTGCAGTCTATCACAAATTCCATGTTGTATTCTTTCCTCCTACGTCACATTTTCTTTTCCATCTGCAGTTTGAATTCATGTTGGAATCCGTTCTTCAAGTTCGGGACTTGTGGTTGGAAGAGGGTGGAATAATGTGGCCGAGTACTGCTTCTATTCACATGGTTCCGTGCAGTGCAGAGAAAGAATACGCCACCAAGGTTCTCTTCTGGGATTCACCCTATGGGCTGGATTTCAGGATGTTAAAGTATGTGTGACTGTACATACCCCAAAACTCTTCCCCTCCTACCTATCCTCCCAGTGTATAAAATGCCTGGCAAAAATTCCAGGTCTTTTGTAAAATATACAGCTTTAAGGTATACGTAATGGTCAGTTTAAAGGGAGGGGGGTTATTATGCCAGGACTAGGCTGAAAATGGGACCTGCCAAGAAAATTTTTTTTACATTTTGCTTTTATGTACATGTGCAGTAAAGAAGTAAAACTAAAAAACAATGCATAAAAAAGCTGACCCTACAGCTGCTATGAATCATAGGCTGACGATATATCAGTAACATGAAGTATAGTCATTTTTGTTTCTGGAATAATCTGTATCTCCCCTACTTGATTCTGAATTTAAATTGTTAGCAAGATGTAAGTTCAATGATTAAATGGAGGGGAGAACTTGGTAAACAAAAGTGCATTAGCTATAGAAACACATCTATGGCTGTAACATTAACCCTTTCTAATTTAGGATGATTGCACCTGCTCAGTGCATGTAAGTAGTACTTTACAAATAGAAATATTTAGTGTTGTTTATTGATATAACATGATTGTAATGCTTTCATTGCAGGCCTATGGCTGTACAAGAGTTCCTATCAAAACCAAGCCCTGACTATGTGCTGAACACAGATGACTGTCTGTCTGAGCCCTGTGTCTTGATGAATTTAAACATGAAAACTCTAAAAATTGAAGAATTAGAGGTGAGCATCATGTGTTCTTTAAACTGTGATTATAGTCATCACCAGGAATAAATGTCATGATGTTAGATTTTTCCATAAAGCCTGTTTGAGATTTATGTATTTCTAAAGTGTTGTAAGATGGTTTCTTAATAGATGTGCTGAGCAATCTATTTTATTGTAAAACAGGCATATGTAAAAAGACTTGTTCCTTGTATTCGTACAACAATCATAGTACCTTTGAAAAAGTCAAGTTTCCCTACCAACCCAAAAGCAATATATTTGTAGCCATGTGCTGAAAAGGTGCAGAGACTCCTTCACCTTTGCAAAGCCATATTGCCTTTGTGTGCTGTATGTACTGTACTTAGAGAGGACATTCTACTGGTATGCTGAGCAAGTTCTAATTCCAGTTCAGCCATGTTTTTATCCTTACTGATCACATTATTGTAAGTTGTGCACAGCATTATTTTCAGAGGATTCCTTGTGTGAATGCCTAGATCAGTGCATACCATATGTTCAACTCTGAATGCTGCTAAGGGATGCAAGTCTTTTCAAATTTGTTTGACAACAAAGGGAGAATGCAAGTTTGAAAAGGTAAATTGAGGAAGTGGTGCGGTGAGGAGAGCAGCAAGGTAGTTGTATATAAAAGTGTAAAGCTGCAACTATGCACGAACATTTCATTACTGCTGCCAAGAATCACAAGATGTTCTCCTGTGAAGCACAGCTGGAAGGAAAGTACAACATGGAGAAAGAACAGTGGGAGCATGGCCACTAAGGGTGTAAAAAGGAATGAGATCAAGAACCCTCCAGTGTCATTGGCAAGAAAAAATGTTCTTTACCCCTCCAGCCATGCAGTATTATGAGCCTGTTGTCACAATTTCTGTCTTCCTTTAGAAAATGAGTGGTCCCTTTACTTTTCATGTGAAGCGTGATGGCATGTTTCATGGTTTTACTACTTGGTTCAGTGTTGAATTCCAGAACATTGATAACAAGGAGCATGTGGAGCTGAATACAGGTCCTTTCAACCCGTAAGTCAGATATTCAACCCAATGACATAATTTTGTTTTATGATTGGCCGATTTGTGCATATGAATAAGTGTTTTCAAGTAAAAATTCAGAATTGTTTTGTTGGAGTAGCCATACCAAAAGTGTAAGTAAAGTCTATTTAGTTTTACTTAGAGTAGGGAGTAGTTAGGATACCTGTTCTTTTGTAATGTTACTGTGATTTGCTAGTGAGATTTCTCTTCACTTTCCAAAGATACATATGTACAAGTGAAAAGAAATCTCTGGAAAGTTGGGGAAAATCACCAGAACAAGAAATATTTCCCCTCTATTCCAATGACAGCTATAAAGTTTTAGATTTACCATCACTCTGTCTTAATGACAATGGGCACCAGGACAGATATAGAGGGCAAATTTTTTCAGAGGGGATATGGCAATAAAAACATGACATGAAGTAGCTCAAACCTTTGCTTCACCATCCAAAACCAGTCACATTCTCACTAATGCTTATTCTTAATTGTTGAAAAAAAAAAAAGTTTTTAGTTTTGACTCAAAATGGCCCAGGGTGGCACAACACACCACCTGCAAAGAAAGGAAAGCTATGAGTGAATTTGCACATTCTTTATGCATTTAGGTGAAACTTTTTTTATATTTTGTATATATAGTGTGGAAGGTTTATATCCTTTATCAGATTTCTGTAAGACAGTGCTTACCTCCTTCTCCCCTGAGGGCTGGAAGCAACAATTTTCTTTGTTCCAGTGACAACAAAGGTTCTGTGCGATACCTCATTTAAAAAAATGTAGTTTTAAAAAGTTTCCTAAAAACTTTAAAGGAACAGCTTCGTGTCTGTATGTGGCATGGCCAGTCATGACTGATCATAGCTGTTTTCATTTTCAAATAAATGGAACTAGACAGTTTTTTTTGGAAATGAGAGCTTTCTCTCAGGTGTGTTTTCTTTCAAAGGCTCACTCATTGGAAGCACACACTCTTTATGCTGGATGAACCTATTCAGACTCACAGAGGAGACAGGATTGAAGGCTCTGTGATATTTCATAGGAATCCCTTTTGGAGACGCCATCTATCTGTCACCCTTAACTGGTCTGTTACAGAGGAGTCAGCAACAACAGCTCACAGTGTGAGTACATTATAACGTGCAATTCTTGCATGAAGGAGTGGGTGCTGAATGGGGTGTTTTCTGGGTTGCTCACAGAAGCCATATTTTTTTTAAATTATTCTTGTGCAGAAAAGGAAGAAGCAGATTGGTTGCTGTAATTATCTCTTCAGATACATGCCCACTGTCAGTGCTGCACTGGGTTAGTAATTTTCTGTATTTCTTTTTGATAGGTTGGCTGCAAGGTATTTCCAATTTGGAGATAATTTTCATTCCATGAGAGTTGCTGAAGGTGTTTGTTACATAAACAAGAAGACAAGGCCTATTACATTGTAATTTACGTAAATACCAATTATATTAACTAAGCAAGAAAAGTGATGGACAATATGCAATTCAGCAGTTGGTATGAAACTAACAGTCCCAGCATTTCTTACCCTAAGTCTAAGATCATTATGTAAAAAAACATTACCTTTTTTTGGCATACTATAATGACCCATGATGTCTCCAGTCACTGCTCACATCTCTGAAGATATTGGTAGGATGCAGAGGGCTCTATCCATCACCACTGCCTACTATAATCATGATGTTAAAGTTGGACTCTCACTTTACCCGAAACCATTCTGTGGTAGATTCATACCTTAAACGTTAACATGCAAGAGATGAACAGTAGAAAGTAACACAAGACACTTTTTAAAATGTTTAATGTGCTTTTTATCCTTTTGTAATATCACAGGTAACTGTCAGGCTCCTTAGTGATTAATGGATTTTTTTTATTTTAAATTTTTTTTGCTATAAAAACTACAGTGTTAAAATTGAAGTGGGTTTCTCCCCTCATCTTCATGACCACAGGAGTATGTCCAATAGCCTGATGCACTTAATAAATTATACTGTTTATGTACATAATTACATTCAGTTCAGTAATGAGAAGTGAAGTAGCAGCTCACTTAGGGCTGGTGAACATTCACACTTTGGACAGGTCCATCTTGGCTCGGGGAAAGGCATGATTACCACCCCTATGAATTATATACTGATATAAAAAAATTTCTATGTGCTCAAATTCAAGAGATCCGGAGATTCACATTATTGCATTAAATTGGGCTCTTGTAAGGCGACACAACACAGGGAGGCAAGATGAATGCTGGATTGGGAGAACAGCATTTAAGGAGGGGGAGAGGACGCTACATCCAGTGTCACAGTAAGAGGTAAAAATTCACTAGGTACATTCTGCTCTAGACATATCTTTGCAATAAAAGGCCTTTTCCTCTCTCTGTGACTTGGAATATTCCTGGGTGTTGGGAAGACACATCGCCTGAGAAGGAAGACAGCAGCAATCCAGCACCTCGAATATTGGAAGTAACAGTCAGTCATTTAGTCTCCTCCCTTGGCTTTCCCCCCCCCCCCCCCATCACCCATCATGTAATGGTTCAGGCAGAAAAGCAACTTTATCACCATTTCACATGTTATATGCCACGTATATAGGATCAAGCTGGTCAGCAAGGAATCCATCTCTTAGGTGCATGCGCTGCTTCTCTCCTCGAGAGTTGATAGGAATAACTCCTGGGTCCACTATGACCACAACACCTACAATTAAGTAATGCTCCTCCAGGACTACATTTGTCACAAGAGCCACCAGGTCCAGGGCTTCCTGTTCTGGCCCATCTAGCTCTAGTACAACCACCAATAGATTTGTCCATGTGAAGACAGCACTGAAAAGACCAGAAAAAAAACACGGTAAGAGTCAAGTATCAAACAAACAAATATGATAAAACTCATAACTACATACTGTAACACATTAAAAAAAACTGATGTCTGAAAGTGTAAACCAGGGATGTACATACTATTTCTCAAATATTAGCCAGTCCTATAGCAATTTCAGTGCCAAATCTGGTCTGAATTATTAACTTAGATAAGAAGATGCTGTTTAAATCTGGGAAAAAATGGTAATACTCTAGAGCAGGGGTGCCCACACTTGGCTTGTGAGCTACTTTTAAAAAGACTAAGTCAAAATGATCTACCAACAATACAAATGCTAAACATATATTTATATATATATATATATATATATATATATATATATATAAAAATATATATGAAGTATAATACACAGACGTGACCTAAGTTAATGAGAAATTGAATGGCAGAACATTGCACAGACATTGCACTACAAGATTATAGTGACAGGAAAGCTACAGTTCACGTGCCATAGGAGAATGATGTGCTGCACATGAAAAAGAACAATCGACTCGCATTGCCTTTGCGGTCGACCAGTAGATCGCGATTGATGTTTTGGGCACCCCTGCTCTAGAGAAATGCCTACACAATTCCTACAGATTTAAAAACATTGTGTAAAGATCTACAGGTTGACATTCCAAAATCCAGCCACCAATAATCCATTTACTTCAGTTTCCTGGCATGAATTTCAGATTGCACATTCAGTATAGGGACTGCAGTACACTGTTTGGCCATTAATGTTTTGGAGCTGTTCTACAGTTCTACAGTCCCTGCTGCCTGCTTCCTGGAACTGTGCCAGATGTCTGCGGCGCTGAGAGAGGAAGGCTGCCTGTGTGTGGACGTAAGTATAAAAAAAAAAAATCCAGAGTTGTCTTAAATCTGGCGCACCTCGGGTCCCGAGGTTGCCGGATTTTTGATGGTCAACCTGTACTGTATTTTTGCAAAGAAATCTAAAAAATTAAAAACAAACTCACCATTCAGCAATATTTTTGTGAGATCGAATCACAGATGTTTCTATGTCAATAGGATGGTATCTCATACCCCGTAATTCCAATGTCTCATCGAGAGAACCAACCACATATAATGCATCGTGCCGCTCTAGGAAAGGACAGTTAATAATGATTTATTTTTGAAGGCAGTCTAGAATAATTGCATTTTTATCGTTTTGCTAGAAAGGAGGATACAGTTTACCAATACCATTACTGAATATTATTATTTGTTTACCATAAGGCAAGGTGATTAATAAATCTTTCACTGTTCTAAACAGCTTGGGACCAAATATTTGTGTGCTCCTAGGTTATCTTCCTAAAGCCGAATTCCAGAAAGATAGAGATAAGTAAGAATAGCACCTGGTTCTGAACTAGGAGGCAGTCAGGCTTATTTATCTGCAGGAGAGAGCAGAAATAGCCTGATAGCATCTGTGTAATGTTGGTCTTTTATTGTGCAAATGGACGGTTGTGGTGTGTTCCACCTATATACCTGGATCACAATTGTGGTCAAACTTTAAACTAGTAACACTCACATAATGGGGATTTTATCTATTTGTCTGGTGGTGTGATTTTAAATTAAGTTAAAGTTTAGATATTGTAAGCTGAAGAATTTCCTCCAAAGGTATAATAAGCCAACAAGTGCTAGTAGCAACTGGTTTCAACAACACATCTCCTCATTGGTCCCCTGTTGATGAGTGACAGATCCACTCGTGAAACTTCTGATCAGCTCCGAACCATTTACAAATTTACAGTTGTAAATCATCCTAGGATATTGACTGAAAGTAACCTTTGCTGAGCAACTGAGATACGCTCAACCAAACAACTGAATGACATAATAAGAACCTTACTAAAAGGTTGTATATGTTCAAGAGTATCAAAATAGGGTCTCATTTTCAAAGTTGTTTACCTCCACTGGCATCCGTCAGCTCTGTCCTTCGGAGGAATCCAAGATATCCTGTCCGTGCCCAAACAGTCTGAGTATCCCCAAAGCTGAGCCGTGCATTAAAGTGATCGGCATGCAAAGCCTCCTCACCATACACAGTGTAATAACCATTGGCATTATGTGGGCTGCTCACCCAAACCTGTTGGATACAAAAATGAGTAGTGCATAATTAGGAGAAAAATAGCTTAGATATGATTAAAATTCTCCTCATGTTCTGTTTTTCTTTGCATTTCCTACCCTAGAGACACAACAGGAAGTCAACCTCTCCACTCAATCTGTGACAGCTCTAACATTTTGGGTTCCCTATGCCTTTCTCTGCTAGAGAGAATGGTTACTACAACAAATTGAATCTATCCAACAAAGATACAAACAGCAATAAAACATTATTGTGGTTTTAACACTTCCTCACTCCACCCCAAACTAAAGTTGGGATAACAAAATGTTTAAGGCTTACATATAGTACTGTAAGTGAACAATCATGTTTACATACCTCCCCTAAATGAGAGTCTCCGAGTGGTCCTTTGGTCTCTGTATGTGCAATAATGACTTTCACCCCAGGAAGAATCTGTAAAAGAAGCATAAAGATACTGAGCTGGATACTATTACAAGTAACTTGGAGTAGTAATACAATTGTTGGGCTTAGAGAGGGGTGTGGTTATGAAACATTGCCAATGGTATACTTTTAAAGTCTGGTAAAAAAGCATGCCAGAAGTGTATTGTAGGTTACTGTCTTCTCTTCCCCTCAGGTTACAAACAGGAAAATATTAAATCCACATTTTAATATAAAGAACTCCATAAACCATGCCTATCAATTTGTACAGAGTAAAGTGAAGGGTTAGGGTGTTCACAAGGGTAAATGTAGAGGATTGGTTATTAATCCATGCACAAGAGTTAATATTTTGCAGTCTAGAAATGTCTTTCCCTAGCTCTGTTTCCTGGCATCAACTTGCAACATATTTTTGTGATACACTGTTGATTGCTTTTGCCGATGAAACCGACATACAAATTAGTGCTGCTCAATAACCTATTTGTAAATTTACTGCAAGTGGACAGTGTATTTGTCTTTAACCAAACAGCTCAGTAAGCCAGTTTAGAGACATATTGGCACATGTTCTTCATTGTCAGCGGCATACAGTTTTCAAAGACAGGCCAACCCACCGGAGGAAGATTCTCACCTTTCCAGACTCCATAAGTGGTAAACTGTGTGGGGAACCTCTCTCCACCAAACGAACTCTAAACAAACAACAGAATAGATAATTAGACAAAAAGAGGAACGCTGATCAGATATAAAATAAAAAAAAATCAGGGAAGATGCTTTACCTGTCATGGCGTAGAGCCCGCATGTCTACATAGACAGTGGTAGGGTCCGGGCCAGCAGTGCCCTGTAAACATAACAATTTATTTTTCTCTGCAAACAGTATCACTATTTAAAAAAAAAGGATTAGGTGCTGGAGCTGCCATGCAAGTGAGAAGCTATACAACACAGTCTAAAAAGCACATGGTGTGTAATCTGGACAAACATGAAGCTTTTCTGTATGTACTATTCCCTCCCATTCTGTCCAATGTAGAGATGTCAACCATTACTATAATCCATGGTTTTGTTTTTAAAATACTATCTTGTGTCCAATTTTGCAACAAACTGAAATTTCAGTTTTGTATTGCTACTAGAAGGCTGATTCACATGCTGACTTTTAATACATCTTTCAGAATGGTGTTTTGATGTCTTACAGTTATTTTTTTCTAAAGGAATCCCAGCCTACAGAAAGGCACCCTTACTATTTGTAAAGAAGCAGTAGTTTCAATGCAGAGATCCAACATACACTTTACTGAGTCACATTTTTAGCTTTGCAATCAACAAAGCTCATGCTCCCCATTCATTGGAGAGCTCTGGTTCTGACTTAGCAGGGGGCATGGCAAACCGCTGCAGTGGGACATGATCCTTTAAAACATGCTGGCAGGGAATAAGATTTCTACTCAGGCTGTGGCTACTTTGTTAAAGCAAATGAAAGACTTTGCACACCTTTTGTTTTGATAGCTCATGAATGTATTTAACCAAAAGAAAGTTCTATGGCAATTCAAAGGGAAATCTGGCCATTGGAATATCTAAAAGATTAAAGACGATGCTGAGGGATACTAAACAGCAGCATCCATCTATAATAACAATATCAGTTTTGGCAGTTCCTGTGCAGACACACACTTCTGTTGCACTGCCCAGCGGAGCCCAGAGCAAAGCACGCTGCACTTAGCATGTCAGCTTACATACATGCAGACACCATACCTGGTCAGCAAGCTTGCCCAGTCTGTTGGGCTGAAAGAGGAACCACAAAGAAAAGTGAGAGGTGGAATGGTATGATAGCGAGAGCGGGAATAAACAGGGTTTGAGAAACTCATCTGAGCTTAGTGAACATGACCATCTCTTCATGAACAAACATGAACAAAAATGATAAGCTTTATATAAAGCAAACATTTCCATCTCAGCACTCCTACCTGTAAACAGATGGCCACATTGACCCGACAGCCAAATGTGGTGCTCACCGCCCTGGTGGATAGCCCCAAGTCCTTGAACAACTTCGAAAACGACTGTGTGAGTGAAATACGTGGCCGTTCCTCTGCTACCACCATGCATGTACGCACACAAGACAGATTCACACCTCGTGACTGGGCAAGGGAAGGAGTGGATCAGGAAGGAAAATTAAGGATTAGCAAAATAATGGTGTGGAAAACAAAAAAAAACAAAAAAAAACAAAAAAAAAAAGAAAATATAGATCAGGAGGAAAAACTAAGGGTAGCACAAGAGGAAAGAAAATTAAGAATGCAGAAGTGGGTAAATACATAGCAAGAAGTGAAATTCATAAAGAATATATACACACCTTCAGGGTGCCAGTCTGTGTGCCCAGGCCTCTGGTACACATCTCCATGACAGAATATGAGCAGAAGGTGACCCGTACTTTGTACTGACTAACTGCACTAAGCCACAGGGATGCATTGCTTTCCAGCTCAAGAGGGGGCACGAGGATAGACTGGTGTCCGGAATAAATGCTGCATAAATGGCAAGTGTGGAAAACTTAACAAATGAGAATGATAACAATATAACTTTTTTTGCATCATTTATTTGCATTGGGTTAGCTATCTAAAATACTAAGATCTAACACTAATGCAAGTTACAACCCTAAAATGTTGTATCTTACCCCCAGTGGGGCCGCAGACTACAATCAAATAGTATTTCCAATCCTTCCCTACTGTATTCCCTGCTTTTTTTTAATGTGGCTCATTAGGCTCATTAATGAGTTATGATAATGAACATATTTACACACAGAAATGCTATCAAAATGTGCCCTGTGCCATTCACACTCATACTGCACCTTCCCAGTGAAATGCAGTAAAAGGTGCACTACAATATGATTTTCTAATTTGTTTTTTTAAATGAAAGGGCTGCTCTAATAAAACACATGCCAATGAGCAAGCTGATGCAAATACCTTTTTTTAAAAACACATTGGACTGCACAGTGAAATAGTGTCCTTTTTTATCATTGTATCATGTAGACTCATTCAACTATGACAAATATACAAAATTTTAAAAAGAATGAAGATGATATCCAAGCTGTTTTTATTATTCACAAAAACAAACTACTCGTATACTATCAAAGCAAGCTATTTTAATCAAAATCAAATATCTATCTATAGCTAATATATGCAACAGTCACAATTATTCCTAATATAATAATTCAGAAATATGACCATTTACCTGCATAAACACCAAAGGGCAAATCCCAAGCCACAGTACGGATCTAGGCAGATGGCAATTTGTCGTGATGGGTACAACTCACATTGCAGCTTAATAGACCGGCATAAGGCACTGCAGGCTGAATGAGACATCTGCAGAGCAGAAAAAAAATAAAGAGTTATTTTATTTACATACATTATTTCTAGAAAATATCTGCAGAAGAATGTGTACATGTCTGTAAGACCCAGAGTTACCTGTATTAAAGTCTGTATCATGCAAAATGTATTATTTTAGAGCTAGAACCACTGCAGTAGATTTACTGTTAAATTAACTAAACATATCTATTTTATTCACCTTCACACCAGCCAGGATTCCTGTAGTTGATACGCTGAAATCTAGATAGGCCAGAGTGTCTGGTGATGCTGGTCGAAACACTCGTGCTATTTTCTTCTTGGGCATGTCCTCTGCAGAAACACATGAAAAGCAACAGAAAACATTAGTGATGACTTCTTTTCCTCTTCCAAAAAGACAGATACTTAGTGTAAATATGTTCCGAACTGTTAAATACATGTTTTAAGATATTTTAAGCACCTTCCAGATGTAAACTCTTTTTAAGGAAACATTTTTTCATATAATTGTTTGATGACTTTTTCTGTATGTCAGATTTTGTAATTAGCACCCCATAACTGTGGGTTCATTTGGGTACCAGACGCAAAAAGTTGTATTAATTGTACAAAGATATTCAGGGAGCCCCACCAGACACTGATATACTTTTAATCCACTGTTGATTTTTTTTGCATGGTGAAGGCAGGATAACAAGAGCAGCATGTACATAGGAAGTACCAGAAAAAGGGCCCCTGTTGTTGGGGCCACCCCCTCCCTTCTGCAGTTGCAGGGGCTGTTTCTTCAGTAGCTACTCTGTGACTGTAAGGAAAGATGGTATTTACTTGCAACTATACAACTTTAAAAAACAAAACAAACAAGGTTTTAAAGAAGGTTGTAAGAGGGCTGTGTGAACATTTAGACCAAGCACAGGTACTTTATTTAACCACCTGGCCGTTAAGCCCGAGCATGTTC